>NW_015386797.1:0-30000 GCF_001527695.2 Protobothrops mucrosquamatus
GGAGGCAGGTTGTTCCACTGGTTAATTGTTCTAACTGTCAGGAAGTTTCTCCTTAGTTCTAGGTTGCGTCTCTCCTTGATTAGTTTCCATCTGTTGCTTCTTGTCCTGCCTTCAGACGCTTTGGAGAATAGCTTGACTCCCTCTTCTTCAACCCCTGAGGTATTGGAACACTGCTATCATCTTCCCCCTCATCCTTCTCTTCATTAGACTAGACATACCCAATCCAGCAACCATTCCTTATATGTTTTAGCCTCCAGTCCCCTAATCATCTTTGTTGCTCTTCTCTGTACTCTTTCTAGAGTCTCAATATCTTTTTTACATCGTGGTGACCAAAAATGGTTGCAGTATTCCAAGTGTGGCCTTACGAAGGCATTGTAAAGTGGTATTAATACTTCACGTGATCTTGATTCTATCCCTCTGTTAATGCAGCCTAGCACTGTGTTGGCTTTTTTGGCAGCTGCAGCACACTGCTGGCTCATATTTAAGTGATTGTCCACTAGGACTCCGAGATCCTTCTCACATTTACTACTATTGAGCAAGGTACCACCTATACTATACCTGTATATTTGGTTTTTCTTGCCTAAATGTAGAACCTTACTTTTTTCACCATTGAATTTCATTTTGTTAGATAGAGCCCAGTGTTCAAGTCTGTCCAGATCCTCCTGTTTCTTAAGCCTGTCTTCTGGAGTGTTGGTTGTTCTTGTCCACTTGGGTTTTGTCTGCAAATTTGATGAGTTCCCCATCTATCCCCTTGCCCAAATCATTGATTAAGATGTTGAAGAGCACTGGGCCTAGAACAGAGCCCTAGGGCACCCCACTACACACTTCCCTCCATGTAGATGCAGTTCCTTTGAGGACCACACGCTGAGTACGGCCGGTCAGCCAGCTACAATCCAAAAACCTCTGGGCAGTTTAAATGCAATGGAGGTCCAATCAGCAGGGGCTCAGCTACTTTCCTCCTCCACCCTCCTCCTTCTTAACTCACAGACTGAGGGGATGCTGCAACAGAGCTGTTATAATGTTGTACAGTCATTAAACAAATGGTTGTAAGTTGCATAACATATTTTCTAACAGGGCTTGGCTATTTTGTCTAGAGGTAGGCAACTATGGCCCCTTTACAACCTGTGGACTTCAACTGAGCCAGCTTGGAATTCTGGGAGTTGAATTCTGGGAGTTGAATTCTGGGAGTTGAAGTCCACAGGTCGTAAAGGGGCCATAGTTGCCCATCCCTGCCCTATTGGGCACTAAACAGATCATTCACACATAGTTTAACAATTCTGACTTGGAGCTGGGACAAACACAATTGGAGGAAAGGCTACACATGCACTTTTCAAGCTCTAATTTAACCTTTCTAATTCTAAATCGAATTTACTCCAAATTTGTGCCCTTCATGTGGCAACTCTCTATCTCCATGTCTAAAATTCTGAGAAAAGAACATAGTCAGCTGCCCAACGCAGGCCACATTCTGTCCTAAGCGTGGCATGATGCTCTCAGTTTTTTTCCCCCCCAGCTCATCTTTCAACAAGGCTTCAGAAATTCATTTTGTCCACGTTTTGTGGTCGACCAATCAGCTGACAGCCTGGGAGTTTTGTAAAAGCGGCAGGTAAATTAATAGAGGCGCCTGTGCCTCAGGCCCATGCCTGGCTGCTCTCGAAAATCCTCCTGCCACCTGAATTATTTGTATTAAGATAGGCCAACACTCAGGCCTCTTGGAGTCAATTTTTCGTAACAGTTGCCAATATTTTTATACCTGGGAGAACAGCTTCATTCTTTATTATTGCTCAGGAATCGATACTCCCATTGCCCTCACAAAATGCTATACAAGCATTATTGGCATTTCGCTTGGCAGTGAAGGGTATCAACATCAATCTCTCCAACTGCACACTTCGCTAACTCAGTTCCACTCCTTGGTATTCTGCCTGCACTGCTGTCCTCTTCGGCCCCATTTGAATAGGGAACTTTAATAGAGCCTTGACACCTTTTCAGATTAGACAATGGAAAGACATCATTTAGCCGTTTGACAGAAGCTTGGCCCGGTCTGGTGAGTTATCTTCTTCCTTCCTCCAAGTTCCTAGAGATTAACATTTATTATCACATTTATATCTCTACTGACAAATGGCCCATTTTGACATTTTTCTTTCTTTCTTTCTTTCTTTCTTTCTTTCTTTCTTTCTTTCTTTCTTTCTTTCTTTCTTTCTTTCTTTCTTTCTTTCCTTTTTTCCTTCTTTCCTTTTTTCTTTCCTTCCTTTCTTCCTTCTTTCTCTCCTCTTTTTCTTTCTCTTTCTCTCTCTTTCTCTCCCCTCCTTCTCTCCTTATCTCCTTGTCTTTCTCTCCTCTGTTTCTCTCTCTCTCTTCCTTCCTTCCTTTCTTCCTTTCTTTTTTCCTTTCTCTTTCTCCTTCCTTCCTTCCTTCCTCTTTATTTTCTTTCTCTCTTTTTTATCTCATCTGGGCCACAGCACGCCTGACATCATTATTGTGGAAAAGAAAAAAAATCTGGTTCATTGATATTGCAATACCAGATGATGCACAACTTGAAGAGAAACAGCTGGAAAAAATAGCAAAATATAGTGATTTGCAAATTGAAGTTGAG
Source organism: Protobothrops mucrosquamatus (assembly GCF_001527695.2). Lineage (NCBI taxonomy): Eukaryota > Metazoa > Chordata > Lepidosauria > Squamata > Viperidae > Protobothrops > Protobothrops mucrosquamatus. Next base: position 2,591 of record NW_015386797.1, read on the forward strand.
TGATTATGGAGGAAGAAATCAGTGCTTGTACCAATAGTAATGGGAGGCATTGGAGCAATACCCAAAGGGCTGCCTAGATACATGGAAATTTTGAACTTATTAGACTTGAATATCCTGACTTTGCAAAAAAAACCACCCTACTTGGAACTGCCTATATACTCAGACGTTACCTTAACAGCTCTTAGGTCCTTGGTTAGGACTTGAACCATTAAATTTTTACCAGGCCCAGACTATGAATCGAATTGAAGATTAACAACAACAACAACAACAATAATAATAATAACAACAACAATAATAAAAAACAAAATATCTCATCAATACTGAAGCCTAAACATCGAGTGACAGCCCACAAATCAAATGTGTTGCAGATTCAGAGCAACGAGGAGCCCTTTGGAATGTCGAAAGGTTCTTTCTCCTCTCTAATTATATGCAGCTGCACTGGTTTGATATGCTAGCTCGGTCTCAAAGATTTGCCTTCAGCATGTAAATTCAGCTTTAAACATGCAATTTCTTGACGCAATCTAAAATGAAAATTGTTCGAGGCATCCTCTTTCCTGCAGGGCCATGTAACGCTCTATATGACAGTTACAGGCATTAATTTGTTTGAATAACATCAGAACCATGGCAGCTAGAATACTATTAAATAAAATAATAATCCCTTCAGCCTATCTGCATTAAAAAGGAGGGAAAAAAACCCGGGTTCTGATTTCTTGCTATTTTTCAGTAGTGACTCTCTCTTTCTATATAATGTTTTTCCTCTCTTTTTTTATGTGATTATGTTTTAAGTTCCCTCAAGCTAAGACTGAATAAAGAAATAGTAAAGTGAATTAAAGTTTTTTTTTTTTTTTGGTCTAAAAATATAGGAACAGGAACTTCTGGTGCCAATGAAGCATTGCATATGGTAGACTTGGGTTAAAATAAAGTTTTAAGCATCTGCTCATCCTCAGGAAAGCTACATGTTAATTCCTCCTTTGCGATGATGTGTGGGAGAAAAATCTTATGTGGGTTCAATTGATTTTAATTGAATTTATTAAATCTGTTATCATTTTGCAATGCATTACATATTGGGTGGCTTACAAAATACAGAGCACAATTAAACACACATAAATGGGTAACCTGGGCTAATGCAACCATAACAAGGAACCATACTAATACAATAAGGTGTCCAGAAGGGCATCAATCAACATGTTAACTCCAGACCTGGGAGTACAAATAGGTCTTCTGGTATTCTGCAAGTCCAGGAGAGAAGGTGACATATGTATCTCAGATGTTCCAGACACCAGGTGCAGTAATAATAATAATAATAATAATAATAATAATAATAATAATAATAATAATAATAATAATAATAATAATAATAATAATGTTGGAAGGGACCTTGGAGGTCATCAAGTCCAACCCCCTGCTCAGACAGGAACCCTACACCATTTCGGACAAATGGCTGTCCAGTCTCTTCTTAAAAACTTCCATTGTTGGAGCATTCACCGCTTCTGGAGGCAGGTTGTTCCATTGGTTAATTGTTCTAACTGTCAGGAAGTTTCTCCTTAGTTCTAAGTTGCTTCTCTCCTTGATCAGTTTCCATCCGTTGCTTCTTGTCCTGCCTTCAGGCACCTTGGAGAATAGCTTGACTCCCTCTTCTTTGTGGCAACCCCTGAGATATTGGAACACTGCTATCATGTCCCCCCACGTCCTTCTCTTCATTAAACTAGACATGCCCAATTCCAGCAACTGTTCCTTATATGTTTTAGCCTCCAGTCCCCTAATCATCTTTGTTGCTCTTCTCTGTACTCTTTCTAGAGTCTCAGCATCTTTTTTTACATCGTGGTGACCAAAACTGTATGCAGTATTCCAAGTGTGGCCTTACTAAGGCATTGTAAAGTGGTATTAATATTTCACGTGATCTTGATTCTATTCCTCTGTTAATGCAGCCCAGCACTGTGTTGGCTTTTTTGGCAGCTGCAGCACACTGCTGGCTCATATTTAAGTGATTGTCCACTAGGACTCCGAGATCCCTCTCACAGTTACTACTATTGAGCAAGGTAGCCCCTATACTATACCTGTACATTTGATTTTTCTTGACAGAGAAGGTCCCCTTCCTTGGTCCCAGAAGATGAAAACCCTTTATCGGAGAGAGGTAGTCTCTCAGATAAATAGGCTCTATGTCATGAAGGGCTTTAGAGGTGACACCCAACACCTTTGGGCTGGAAGAGAGTGGCTGGTCCCAAAGTCCCTTTGGATGATGGCTGAAGCTGATAAATCAGGAAATAACAAGACCAGGCAAGAATGTTATCAAAACCCAGGGCAGGTGCCTTCAGCATCCACAGATGAGAGACATGTGATGGAAATCAATTATTGTCTAATGTCAGGGGAAAGATATGCATGGTTTAAAAACTAGAGCAGTCATACAAATACAGTTAGATAGCTAGATTCTGTAGCATTTGATCTTTTCATTATAGGTGCTTCCTTTGTATGTACAATAAAACAATTTATCTGAGCATTGTCCTTGAAAAATCCACTATTAAGCTCCTGAGTTCATGTTTATGTTACTAAAAAAGATTTATTACCATAACTAGGGTAAATCTCTTGACATGCAGTAAATTTCAGTGGCTAAGAGTATATCTGAAACTGAGTCTTCTTGGCATAAGCAAGCAAGTTTACTGTAAGCACCCAGGTAAACCTCTAAGCCAGTTTGGTGGAGTAGCTATAGTCACCAGGCTAGAAACCGGTCTAGTCCTGCCTTAGGCACAAAGCCAGATTGGTGATTGTGGGCCAGTCACTCTCTCTCAGTCCTAGGAAAAAAACAATGGCAAACTACTTCCAAAAATGTTGCTACAAAACCAACAGGGATTTGTCCAGGTACTTGACGTGAGTCAAAATTGACTTGAAGCCATAAGATTATTACTATTAATGCTCTGAACATCTTCCTGGGAGCCTTGGGCTTTCTTTTAAGCTTCAGAGTAGCTATAAAGAAAGCTGATGGGTGTTGATGATCAAGAAATGATACTAATTAATAAGGTGTACAGCTAGCTAAAACTTTGTGAAGGCTTATGACATATCTGGTTTATTTTGCTGCCAGACATCAAACACAATACAATTCCCCGTCCATCTTCAAAGGCCAACTGGATTTCTATACTGATATTGTCATCACCCTAGACTGCTGAAACTAGCTATAGGTGCACAAGGATAATCTGTGGATAGCCCTTTCCTCCAGTATTTTGTTGCTACCTCCAAGAATATGCCACTTAGGAAAACTGCCCCAACATTGGAGAATATATGTAACTCAAGACTGAACAGTTGGGTTCTTGGAATTCTCTGACCTTAGTTGACACTGGTGATATAATCTAGCCTGGTAATGAAACTTCTGCAGGAAATCAATCAAGCTCAGAGAATGCCAAAGAACCCAATAAAAAGGCCTCCATATATGCCTAATTGCAGGAGCATTCCTGGGTTTATTTTCAAATAACTCATTGTATCATAATATATATTTATGATTATTTCTCCCTCCCAGAAAATGGTTCTAAAACTGTTGTGACTCAAACTTCCTGCTTCTTAGTAGGGAAGGAAAAAAAAACGTAAATAATTTTTGAGAGCTGGATCTAAAGTGTATGAGGATATACTTTTTTTCTACATGATCTAATAGCTGATTTAGTCTAAGCTTCATTTCAAAATACCTAAAATCATTAAATGTTCAGATGGTAATGATCCCAAATCAGATAGAAAACTGAAAGTTGGAGCCCTTTTTCACAAGTAGTGTTTTAATATTGTTCCAATTTTCTTATATCTTGAAGTCACATGTACAAATTATCCTGAATATGATATATACAGTTTAAAATTGCCTTCTGCTTTCTGTTTAGTAGCAATGTTCTCTAGATTATGTTTCTTTTAATAAGTTTTTACCAATTGAATATAGCTTCTTTGTTGTACTGTATCACTGCTAATTTGGGGTTTTATCTGTAAAACCTGCACACTTTTCTATGTACAAGTACTCTGCTAGAATAATTAAAATATGTGCTAATTATAAGATGTTAAAAACTAGAATTAAGGTAAGAAGACCCCAAAATACACCAACAAAAGGACATATCTTGCTTACCTTAAATATTTTTTAAAGAACTAATACAGGAATCTCTAATTTTAGAACTGCAGAGAAATACAACTGAATTTCAAAAAAGATTCTGAACTACACCCGTTCATAATATCTCCAAAAATCAAGAATGAATGAGAAAAAAGATGCAAGTGAATTTTCAACATTTCAGTGTTTGATTTCAGAGGATTCTGAAATGTCTTAGGACATTTAAGGAATATGATGTCGGCAATAACTGGACGCTGTTTTTCAGATGCCTGTTAGCGTTATTGTGGAATTTAATTAAAATACCTTTTTATTGCCTTTTACTGTGTCTGCCTGGTCCTCCCACTCCTGTAATTTATGGAGAAGAAGATGTATGACATCCTGTGGGCATCCATGGTAGCTTTTCAAATATTGATTTATATTCTCTGAAATTATTTCTGTTTTATGAAAAGGAAATCTGCTCTTTCTTTTTGGTCATGGGGAGTGTGATACAGAATGAGGGAGAAACACTCCCCCCCCAGACTTGTTGAATGCATGCTAATACCCTGAAAAGAAGATAAAATGGGACCATCTTGCACATACAAATCACAATCCTTTCTTTCTTTTGAACTGCAAATTAGATACTGGTTTGCCACACACTTAATATAGTTTAAAGAATTGTGCATGCATCTGTGTCGTGTTGAAGATTATAGAACCAGGACAGTTAACCACTAGAGCAGGGGTAGGCAACCTTGGCTATTTTATGACTCAAGGGAGAGGTTTCCAAGCTGAGCCATGCTGGCTCAGGAATTCTGGGAGTTGAAGTCCACGAGTCATAAAAGAGCCAAGGTTGCCTACCCCTGCACTAGAGGGAAAGTAGGGAGACCCACTCTTGCTGGCTGAGTGCCTTTAAGTCAGTCGTTCTCTTTTAGACTAGAAAAAAAAAACATTTATCCATCAATTCTCAATGGACCAGCAAGGGACATTTCAGTCCATAAGTGAAGGGTCTTTATCCTGCTGCAGTTTGGGATATACAATATATATGCTTATCAGAACTAGAGTTAGAACCAGATTCAGAATGCAGGTCAAGAATAGCCAGCAAAAAATGAAAAGAGTGGGATTTGTTTACTTGGGTATAAATGCTTGAATGCAAAAATGCTTGGATGCAAAGTGGAAAAAAAATAATGCCTTATTGAGGAATGGCACACAGTTGCATTGTTCATTTCTTTTGCTGCTGAAAAAATCTTGCAGAATACCAGCAACTGTCACAGATCCAAGCATAAAATATAAACAGTCTTAGAAGCAAAGTGATAGGTGGCCATCCTTTGTTTCTTTTTTTAGTATGTAGGTATTTTGTGGTTAGTAACACCTATTTTAGAGCTTATGTTATAAGAGTGCATATGGGGTTAGGGTTACTTCCAGAGTTTGGCAGTCTGTGTTTTGGACATGGCAGGTAGAAATCTTTTTCTGAACGATATTGCTCCTTATCAGCAAGATCAAATCATCCTGGGACTTTGAATCTGTACCTACTATCTGAAAACATATTCCTATTTGAGAAGTTGATGGGAGAAGACCAGAAAAAATGGCCCTTTTCTTCTGGAATAGCCTGCATACCCCACTATGGTTCAAACTGGTATCCATAACCAGACAGACAGTTAAAAAAGAACCTTTGGCATATAATCACCTGCATTAGATGGTCACCAGTGAGAATCATATACTGTTTTGCTTCTAATTGCTTTATTGGTTGTTTTAATGGACTGAAGGTCCTATGTCAGTGATGGCGAACCTTTTAGAGACCGAGTGCCCAAACTGCAACCCAAAACCCACTTATGTATCGTCAGGTACCAGGTGGGCGTGGCCCATTGGGTGGTCGTGGCTGCTGTGGTAATGGCAGACTGGGTGAGACTAAAAAGTTCAATCAATCAATTCCAACTTTGCGAGATCTTTTTTTCCCCGCCAGAAGTTGAAATTGATTGATTGATTGATTGAACCTTTTTTTTTTTTGCACACGGCGTTGGAGGCCTAAAGCGAAAAGATTTTATAAAACCCAGCTGAAGGCCTAGGACTGGGGCAATGGTGCGCGTGCCCACAGAGAGGGCTCTGTGTGCCACCTGTGGCACGCGTGCCATAGGTTCGCCACCACGGTCCTATGTCAAAAGTACTGCAAGTTGTGCTGGAATGCAGCAGTATACAAGAATTGTAATATCGATGAGTAGTTGTGTTAAGGGTTATGAAATGTAGACACTTCACTCAGCAAATGGAGTGAGTGAGAGGTAAGACCTGTGATATTGTAGTTTTGATAAATATTAAAAGTAAGGTATACCTGGTAGGATTCAGGATCACTTGGAAGCCATCGCGCAAATAGCTATAGCTGGAAAGATCTCCAAATGCAGGCATTCATGGGCAACTTATTTTAGATAACATCATAAGTATGACTGCTCAATGCCGCCTGGTTGGTGATATTTACTACATTTATTATAGATAAATCTAGTTATATTTTGAACTAAACCAAGATTCAGATATAGAACAACACTGTTATGAGGTGTTTGACTAATCCAGAGGACTTGCAAATTTAGAGGAGTGGGGTATTTGTTTGATTTTGAATCATAACGAGCTGCAGTAGAACGTTTTGGCTTCAAAACTACATCCACTTTCCAGATCTTGCCATTTTACCCCGTTATTTTTGATGTAATAATTTCCAATTGCAAGCTAGTCCCTAGGGGAATGAAGTATCTTCCTGTAGGATACAGAGAGGAAAAAGTTGCTTTTACATAATATATAGCTATCAGCTTGAAGGTGATGGCCCTGCTTAGTTTACACTAAACAGCTTGTGGAATAGAGACATTTGCAACATTCAGTTAGCAACATGTTTTCCAATGCTGCAAGAGCAATACTTGTACTTGTAAGAGGCTAATTTACGAACCCAGAAAGCCCTTGAACCATCATGTCCCCCACACATAAATGGTGAGCTTTCTTAAAATGTGCGTCTCTGGTTGTCAGAAAGCTTAGATGGTGGCCTCAGTGCCAATTGACTGTAGAACAAGTGGGTTTTGTTTGCTCTTTTTCAAGAGGATTTATCCTTTCTAGTTTCTTTTAAAAAGCCTTTTGGAAAAACACACACGTGCTGTGCATGATGCATTCTTAGTCTCTTATAAAAGAATATAAATGGGTTGTGATGTCAAATGTATGCAGAATTAATTTAGCAATATTCTGGCATAGTGTTATCCTTCTTTTTTTAAAAAATGACTGATAGATCAATCAAGGATATTCAATACTACATTGCTTAATTTGTCAATACATTCAGGCATGCAATTTAAGCTCATCTTCCACTCAAAGACTTTCTCCACTTAAACCTAAACATACCACAAACATGCAAATATATTATTTGTATTGTTGTGTTTTTGTGATGTTGCATTTATCTGACCTCCAGTGAGTCGGACTTAGCCCTTAGTTATTCTGCTGTTAAAAAGGGCTGTTTTTCATTTACTCTAAAATTGTCTAACAGCAGCCACAAAATATACAAACATCTTTTTGTATTTCTCATCTTAGAGCACAGCCAGATGACATCCAAGGACTGAAATAGAGGCAAACTGAACAGCAAATTTTATGCCAGTATAGCTTTATGCCATCTCAAGGATGTACAGAAAGTTCTGCAATTCAGTAGTGAGGAAAGGCCACAGTCTCCCATATGGTAGCTAGCTATATTTTTATTTTATTACTTTATTTATTTTATTTCATTTTATTTTATTATTTTATTAATTTAATTTAATTTAATTTAATTTAATTTAATTTAATTTAATTTAATTTAATTTAATTTAATTTAATTTAATTTAATTTAATTTAATTTAATTTAATTTAATTTAATTTAATTTAATTTAATTTAATTTAATTTTATTTTATTTTATTTTATTTTATTTTATTTTATTTTATTATTTATTTTAGTGAGGAAAGGCCACAGTCTCCCATATGGTAGCTATCTATATTTTTATTTTATTTTATTTTATTATTTTATTATTTTATTTTATTTTATTATTTTATTATTTTATTTTATTTTATTTTATTTTATTTTATTTTATTTTATTTATTTTATTTTATTTTATTTTATTTTATTTTATTTTATTTTATTTTATTTTATTTTATTTTATTTTATTTTATTTTATTTTATTTTATTTTATTATTTTATTTTATTTTATTTTATTTTATTTTATTTTATTTTATTTTATTTTATTTTATTTTATTTTATTTTATTATCAAACTGTATGCCATTTCAATGATCAGTCCATATGACCTCAGGGGCAATTCTATGCCTCCTAGGTCCCACAAGATGGTAATGCTTTACCGCCACCTGGAAGTCTCAAATGTTGAACATCAAAACAAAATTGAATTTTGTCTCTGGCTTCCCACACATGGTTTATCTAGGCCACTTCGATGTGTAAAATGTAGCTCATGACTGTGTGTAAAAAGAGGAGCACAAGGTGATGGAGAAAAGAGCTAGCGGATCTGAGATGAAGATATATGGTGAAGCACAGGCTAAAGGAGAAAAGGAAAGCAAGATCTGATGAAAGAAAGCAATAAAGCTAAAACTTTGGAGCACAGATAAAAGGGAAACAGTGAAGGGAATAGTCATGTAATAGTCACTCCTCCATAAAATAGGTCATGTTTCTTATAAACTTCCCTGAACTTGATTAAGTAAGCTACAACCCAGAATTGTCATTTTCTTCTTTTTTATGTAGACACTCACTCACTTTGCAAGTCCTCAGAGAAGACCTTTACTGTTCTTAAAAAATGAAGTCCAAGTGTTCTGCGTTCCACATAAAGATCAGGTGATCCCCTTTAGGGGTTGATCTTGTCTGTGAGGTGAGTAACTGTAGCCCACTAACTGCTTTAAGTCATGTAAGAATATATCCATTAGGCCTGTGCAAATTAGCCTTGATTCAATTCAAGTTGGAGATTCAGGCTTCAAGAAGAGCATGGCTTAATTTGAGTTTGTGATTTAAGATTCAGTGGCAACCTGGTTCAGCTTGAACCAGTTTCATTTTCAAGGTTTGATTAAAAAAAAAGTATCATTCAATGGCTGTAATTCATGCAATGGCTGAAATTGATTCAACTCAGAATCAGATACCAACAGCAAAATGGGATTAAAAAGGGGAAAGGAAAGGAACTTTTAAAAGGGAAAACTTATATCTCTCAAGCATTCTCTGGGTTTTCTAAATGTGAACCTGAAGTTGTAATATTAGCATACTATCTGCAAACATCCCAAAAGCAGGAGGCCAGCCATACATAGGTGTCTGCAAGGGTGTGTGTGTCAAGGAATACACACACATGATATCAATATGCAAATGCTAAAGGTTATTAGATATTGTGATCCATAATAATAGCATTTGTGTGATTGTATGATCATATGCTTGTCAGTTTGGCACCATGGCAATATGTTGCAGACACTGTTTCCAAAGTGTTATGGCACCTTTCATGTAACCCAGGGGTAGTCAACCTTGGCTCTTTTATGATTCGTGGACTTCAACTCCCAGCTGGCTCAGGAATTCTGGGAATTGAAGTCCACAAGTCATAAAAGAGCCAAGGTTGACTACCCCTGAACCAGTTCCTGCATTTTTATATGGGCGTTATGTTTTTAACCATACACCACCCAGGGTCCCTCAGGACGAGATGGGTGATACCTTAATTTGACAAATAAATTTTTGACTCTGCTTCATTTTCAATCAATAACATTCAATCACCTATTAAAAAAATGAAGGGGAGAGACACATTTGGATTTTCTCCCTAGCTTGCCTGTAAATTTTCATGTATATTAGACAGTAATAGAATTCCACGAGATTGATTTGTGTGCTACCTTCTCCTTTTAAGAGTTTGGGATAATAAATATATTTGAATAAATCAGTCACGGTCAAGAACAGATCACACTGGAAATTAGAAGGCAAGAGTAGGGGATGCTGAGCAAACTGCTGAATGTTTAATAAGTGTGTGTGGGGGGGGGGAAGAAGAAATGAATCATTTTTCTCATTCCTGAGCTTTCTATATAAATTATAGGAAGAGAATATGACTTTTCTTCTGGGAAAAACATATATCTTTTTCTTATATCAGAGATATACTCATCTCCCTACCAAGGTTTTTTTGTTTTTGCCTGCACAGAGTTTTTGAAGGGGTGGGGGCTGTATTCCCTAAAATGAGTGTGTGTGTGTGGGGGCACTAAAATAAAAAAATAAATAAGCCCTGTGGGCTGGAAGAAAAACAGAATTTAATTTGATTTAACCGGAGACAAAAGAATTCAGGAAGCTGCTGTGATTATTCCTCTCCTATTCTACCACGTTTCCTTTTGTTCCCTTTAAAAACGAGAGCTATGGAAACTTTTGGAGGGTCTCTGGGATTCAGCTAAGACTTTGCAAGTTGCATGAACCTTGCCATCTTAGGATAGGGCTGCCCCTATCTTTAGACAAAAAATAGCTGTCCTCTCCATGTGTAGCAGCTGCAAACCAGCAGTTAAATACAGAACATATATCAGGAGAGTTTGGAGGAGCTGAATATGATCAACCTGGAGAACAAACCTTTAAATGCAGTATATTAAGGGCAGTGGTGGGATTCAAATATGTGAACAACCAGTTCTCTATTTGGATGCCACTTTTGGAAGTCCATTCTGGGCCTGGGCAACAAAAAATTAGTTACCGGCTCTGCTGAACTGGTGCGAACTGGCTGAATCCCACCACGGATTAAGGATGCAAATAAGGTTTTAGAAGGCAGGATTTTCAACACTGAGCAAAAATCAAGAACATGAATTAAAAAGAAAACAAAGAACAAATAAAGGGCAGATTCGATGGACCACAGGGTCTTTTTCTGCCATCAGTTTTCTATGTTTCTATGTAACAGAAGCAGAGATGACTTTCCTTGGGCCCCCGTATTACCTTGCAGCCCTGAGGCTCAGTTGGCTTTTGTGACTAGAAAAGGAAGAAACATCATAGTTCCCCACCACATGAAATAAAATATCTTAGTCCAGGCATGATATAGGGAGATCAACACTACTTATTTTAACCTTTTATTACCGGAAATCCCTTTTCCGCTATTAATCATGCCCTTGAAATGCTATTGTGTGCTGTCCTTTGTGATTAGAATGGAGGGTAATCATAATTCTTTTTTTTTCCTTCAGGTAACTGCATTGCTATAAATCAGGGATAGGCAATTTAAGGTTCTTTCAGGCGCCTCTTTGCTTCTTTTCTTTTTTCTTTTTGTTTTGGCATCCTTTGGAGGCCCTTCTGACTAGAAGTGCTGAAAAAACAAACAGCAGTTTCCTGCTATTTTTGGACTCATAAGAATTCAAGAGAGTGCTCTACTATAGGCGCTTCATAATAAATAAATGGAAAAAAAAGGAAAGCTGAAGATTGAGCTCATCTCTCTGATGTGATGCCATTCATTTTGTGGAGCTCAGCACACCAGTTATGACATACTGTTCTTCCTAAAAGAACCTGTGAGATCGTCTTTTCCTAAGGATATCTACTGGCCCTACCAGGTCAGATAGAATAAGTATGATCCTGATTCCTTCCTCTAAATATCGCCATTCGATGGGAGCTAGGACATGTGTGCCTTTTTCATGACAGTCCCTGCCCTACGTATCACTCTGCTCCCTGACATTTGGCAGGCCTCCACCCTCCTGGTCTTTCGTAAAGCTTTGAAGACTTGGTTTTTCCTCCAAATGCTGGGATAATATTGGATAACCACACATTAGAAGTTTGACTTGGCATCAGGCTTTGTTATTTTTAATGTTTCTATGTGTTTACTTTTATAATTTTAATATGGCTTTATATGCTGTTTTAACTTTTGATTGGTAGCCCAGAGTTGGTTAGAAGATGGATGACTATATACACGTTTTAAGTAAAATAAGTAAATAGGTAAATACATAAATAACTCTACTTTCTATGACATATATTGGAGAATACTACAAGGCCCTATGTCCAAAAAGACAAGGGAAGTGCTCGATCTTTTTTTTTTTTTGAGCTGCATTTAGAATTTTTTAGAGATTTTTTTTTCTTGAATTTGCCAGCCTCTTCAGGGTACACAGGATGTTTGCAAACTTGTAGGTCAATCCCAGCCCCCTTCCTGCCGAGGGCTATCATTCCAATGAACGAACGTTTATTAAAGTGATGGCTAGAAGGCAGTGAGGCTGGATAAAAGTTGACCTTTCAACATATAGGAGTAAAACATCCCCCTTGCGCTTTGAGAATTCAGGCTAATAATTACTTGTGATCACTGGCTAAGATGCAGTTTCCCCTCCCTTTGATGTTGCTATGGAGGGAGAAGTCCTGGTATAGTAGTGGATAATTCTTGATCTTCATAACATTTCTACTATAATTAAATGGCTTCCATCCAGAGACAGATTTCTTTGCTGCTAATTTAAAGTGTCAAGTAGATGCTCCCAGGGAACACTTCAGAAATGATAAATGTGTTATACTTTCTAATCAAGTTTCAGGTCAGATCTAGAGGCATATTGGAAGGAGGGGCTGATACTCCTTTAATATGCTATGCTTCCTATTTTTTTTTTCTGCCACATTCTTCATCTGAATATTCGCGGAATTGGAGAAAACTTTACACTTTTCTTTCTTCCTTTTTAGTTCTTGGAAGAGTATGTGTGAGTACATGTTGGCTAAACAGGCTTCAATGACTTCTTGCAAAACAGAAATTTTAAAGATCTATGAATAGGAACCCCATAACTAGAATTTAACTTGTCTGTAACTGGGAGTAGCACTGCTGGAGCCAGTACAGCTACATAAGTGAAAATGCTTTATCCCATGTGTTGGGCTTTAGGACAAATTTCATTAAAGTTTTTTTGTCAGCAGCAGGGCAAAGTTTCATCAAATTCTTCAAATCTGGACTTAAATTATTATGTAAGGTTCATGATTATCCCCCAGAACATTTTTCAGTCCAAAAACAAGAAGAAATTCTATTGGTTATGATATTCCCCCACAGTTAAATGAGCCACAACACCTTCTACATATCACAACCGTGTTGTAAAATGCTGTGGCAAAACCTGTACACTCCATTCAGAACACTTAGATTTCAGAACATCATATATTTAGGAATTATTTGGGAGGACAGGAAGAAAGAGATCAATTTGGTTCATCTGTACAGAGCATTGACACGGAAAGCAGACTACTCTTCTCTGCATCTGGCTTTTATTATACAAAATGGTTCTTCCTCATTTGTTCACTTTACATTTAATTATTTTCGCTAAACCATAGGCTATATTATGTCTATATCTATGGGTCTATTCCTACATGTACAGTTAGTCCTTGACTTATAAAAGTTCATTTAGTGACTGTTCAAAGTTACAACAGCAACTGAAAAAAAGTGACTTATGACCATTTTTCACACTTACAACCATTGCAGCATCCCCATGGTCACGTGATCAAAATTCAGACGCTTGGCAATTGGTTGCAGTGTCCTGGGGGTGTGTGTCATGTGATCACCTTTTGCGACTTCCGCCAATCAAAGTCAAGGGGGAAACCAGAGTCACTTAACAACTGTGTTAGTAACTTAACAAAATGCAGTGATTTATTCAACAACTGTGTCAAGAAAGGTTGTAAAATGGGGCACAACTCACTTAACAACTATCTTGCTTAGCAACAGAAGTTTTGGGCTCAGTTGTATGTTGTATGTCGAGGACCACCTATATTATGCAACAAAACCCTAAAAATATTTTTTTTAAAAAAATACTGTGTTTTCCTCCTTTGTCATACACATCTGCTTGCCTGAGCTATAACTAATTCCCTCGCCACCGTTTAGCCACCATGGAGTTAGTTGGCTTCTGTTGCTGCTGGCTGTTTTTCTAAACTGATGAAAGTTTATGAATTTTCGTCGCTGTGGACGAAATATGGTCAATTTTTGAAAAATCAGGCAATACCATTTTTAACTTTGAAATAAAACCCCAAATCTTGACACAGGGCCTGTTTTAGCATTTTGGTTGAAAAAAATGATTCCTCATGGCCTCTGAAATCTATGAACAACGCATCACAAATTTTATGAATTTTCATTGCTGTGGACAAAATATGGTCAATTTTTAATTAAAGCAAAAATCACCATTTTTAACCATGAAATAAAAACACAAATCTTGAGACAATATACTTTTGAGCAGTTTGGTTGAAAAAATCTTTGGTCTCAAGGCCTGCTATATCCCTGAACAAGGCATCACGAATTTTACGAATTTTCGTTGCTGTGGACAAAATATGGTCAATTTTTGAAAAATCACGCTGTGCCATTTTTAACCATGAAATAAAACCTTGAATCTTAACACAGGACCTGTTTTAGCATTTAGGTTGAAAAAAAATTGTCCTCTTAGCCTCCTAAATCCATGAACCAGGCATCACGAATTTTACAAATTTTTGTCACTATGCACAAAATATAGTCAATTTTCAAAAAAAGCATCCAACATCATTTTAAATCATGAAATAAAACCCCAAATCTTGAGACAGTGTCCTTTTTAGCAGTTCAATTTTAAAAAAAATTGGCCTCAAAGCCTTCTACATCCCTGAACCAGGCAACATACCAGGAGCTGAAAGGGGAAGCAAATCAAGATGCTTTTCTACCAAAGGATGTAGGATTGATCTATAAGCAGTCCCAATGCAGTATCAAAATGAGGCTTATGATATTTGTATTGCAACCTTTGAAGGATTGGTGTTTTCTTTTCATAGAAAATGGAATCTTTGGAGTTGGTTTTATTTAGACTGTGCAGCTTGAATGTGTAGCTGGAACTGGCATTTGAGTATCTATAGTTACATGAAAAGACTGATTGAGGTAAATATGAAAAATATAGGTTCAACTTGAGAGAATGTGTGGGTTAAGAAATTTGTCAGATTAGAACAGAATATTTTAAATAACAGAAGGGAATATGCTATTAATGGAGGATAGATACATTATTGTTTAACTATGTCTTGCTGTTTATGTATTTATTACAATGGTACCTTGGGACTTAACTGCTTTGAAACTCATCTAATTTGGTACTCAGTGCATTGTGTCATGAAAATTTTGCCCTGGTACTCACCATTTGTTTGGTACTCAATACACAAGCTAGACTTGTCGGTGTCGGCTGCCTTGTGACTCACTACTCCTTATGGGTAAAATTTGTTTGGTACTCATCGTTTTTGATACTCATCATGCCTCCTGGAACCAACTAACTATGAGTACCAAGGTACCACTGTATTTGAATTTTTTATTGTTTTTTTTAATTGTCTCAACTGTTTTATAGTTTTAGAATTATAAGCTGCTCAGAATCACTTGATCGAGATGGGGAGTTACAGAAATTGGATAATTAAATAAAATAAATAAATAATATGTTTCATGTAACATGATAGTGATTTTTGTATGAATGCTGTTTATATGTTATATTTGCCCATAGAAATTTCAGAGGCCTTTATATTGATTTAAAACACTATATGTGACTAGACAATTCTGAAAATATTTTAATCCTGTCAACTTTATGTCTTCCGATGTCGTTGGACTACAGTTCCCAATACCTACAGCCAACATAACAACAATCCCCCCAAATATGAAGGCTTATAGTTCTTCATCACACGAACTTATAATACATTAATTATACTGAGATTATGATATAATAAAGCCAATAACATATTGGTGGATGTTGTATATTTAGCTTTGTAGTGCAATGTGTTGCACATATCTGGATTATACATCTGGACTAAATGTTCTGCATGCTTCAACATATGTGGAGGATGCTAGGCAGAAAAACTTCCTGGATTATTATCAAACACATCTGAAAAATGCTGAGTTGGAAAGTATGAATAAAATATTGGTGTTATTGTAGTTGATGATGATGACTATGACAGTAACCTTGGATTTGTTTTCCAGATGATAGTAGTGTCACCTGGAGATACATATCAATTCCTAAATTAGAAGTCTTAGAGTCTTTGACACATATGCATACAGAAAAAAACATACTTAATGGTTGAAATCAAATGGTTATTTTTTTAAAATATGCCTTATTTCATGGAAGAAAATCCACTAGAAACAACATGCTGACTACAATTTCCATGCAGGAGCTATGAAAAATGGATATTAAAAAAAATGCAGCTTGGTCAGAAAGGGGGTATCTGAAGAGAACAAAGAATGAGCAGTACAGATTCTCTTACTCAGGTCAAATGTTCATTCAAAAATAATATCCATCCCTTTTTTATTTTAAGGGATTTAAATATTCCACCATTTTTGTCTGAAAGGGTTATTTTTTTTACTGCAAGACTTGAGGAATCAAGAGGGTGCCTAAGAGCATTGCTTCAGATTGCATCTGTGATCAGCATTTTGGAAATCAAATTACAAGGAAAGCAAGCTTTTGCAAAAAACAAAACAAAACACCACAAACCAGATGGCAAGAAGACAAGCACATTGCCTGGAAGCACATCACATACACTCACACACACATACAAAACAGGAGGTGGGTGGTGGGGGATATTCCACTGTATAAAAGATCCAGACTTGTGCCTGAGGCATTAACATTAACAGGCAGAGAAGATACTATGCCCACTTGAAATTGTTTCGCCTGGAGCTTGCAGAAGTAACTTGATGGCCATGCATTGCTTTAAGGTGGAGATGTAAAGAAATGAAAAAAAAAATCTCCTGACCATTCAGACAAAAATGGGCAACTTAAGAAGGCACGAGAGGCTCTATTGAAAAACTACAACATGAAGGTGCACTAAGTTGAACATACATCTCTGAAACACTTTTTTTTTATAAGCTGGGAAGAAGACACCAATCTCAAAAGTAGTACATATGCTATATTTAATATTATTGTGATTGTGGTATCTACATTCTACAACATCAAAGAGCTGACTTAGCTATTGAAAAATGCTGATTTGCAAAGGAGAACTCGGCCCATGATTCCTTCGCATGGATGTTAAAGTTTGGGCTTTGGAGAGTTCTGCCAGAGAGTATTTGGAGGAAGATGGGTTTGATTTGATTTCTGCTTTATGTCCAACACTGTCTGATTTACAGAATGCATCCTGAATCGAAGGAGGTTGCAAGATCCTGATATTACATAATCACCTGAGCCAAAGCCAGTCCAGAAAGAATGGAACTATCCACAGTATTAATCTTAACTATAGAAATGAGGCTTCGGTTGGCTTTAGAGAGTTATGATTAATCTCTTAGAGAGGAATCAGTTTAAAACTAGACAAGTCATGCTCTTTGGCTCATCATTTCATAGGTATTCATACCTAAAGAGAGAAGCAGAATGACCACAGGTGGACAAAAATTATAATTATAATTATATTTTTTGTCCACCTATATATTATAATTAATTGGAGTGAGAGCAATTTCTAATTTCCTGCTGGCTTCCCCATTAGTTTCCTTGTGGGAAGCTAGCAGGGAGCATCAGAAATCAACTTTCCTTCCTTCCTTCCTTCCTTCCTTCCTTCCTTCCTTCCTTCCCCTTCCCCTTCCCCTTCCCCTTCCCCTTCCTCTTCCCCTTCCCCTTCCCAGCAGACAGGTAAATGAGAGGACAGCATGAGGGATTGTGAGACGGGCTGTGAAAATGTCACAAACAGTTGAAAATGAAGATCATGTGTCTGCACAGAAGCCCAGCTGTGAAGTCATGGCCATTAGTATTGAAACAACCACAGGTTTTCCAAATTTTATTCCCTTGAGAGTCCTGGGTCCTTCCTGGGTTTTGGACACATTCTATAAATTAGCCTATTTAAGGAACCTTTGTTTAAAAATTGTTGCCCTGTTTGCACTATTTCACCCAGTTAAAGGTCATGACAATGAGAGTTTTAGTATTATATAGATTCTTTGGAACCAGCCTAAGGAGTGACAGAGTTTGTGAAAATATATTATCATATGTATCAGAAAGCAAACTTCATTATTAATAACTATAAAATTATAATATTTGACAGTTAAATTCAGTCATACTTTTGTTATTTGTTAGGAATGGTGGAAAGCTCTAAAGAGCTTAATTGAGTGCCATTATCTGAGATACATCCCTTCTTCATATCTTCTATCATACTAAAAACTGAAGATAGAAATTAATAACAGTTACAAAATTAGTAAGAGAAATAAAACCACTTCAGGTCATCTGATATAGTAATCTAGAAAGATAAATATTATAACAACAATTAACATGATGCTCATCAAATGGTTCCATGATATCTATGGTCAACATTTCCCTAGTTGAATCAGGCATTATAAGAGCCGTGGTGATGCTGTGGTTAGAATGCGGCATTGCAGGATAATTCTGCTGACTGCCAGAAGTTCGATTCTCACTGACTCAAGGTTGACTCAGCCTTCCATCCTTCCGAGGTGGGTAAAATGAGGACCCAGATTGTTGGGGGCAATATGCTGACTCTGTAAACTACCTGGAGAGGTCAAGTAAAGCACTATGAAACACTATATAATTCTAAGTGCTATTGCTATTATCATATATGTAAATGTGTCCCATGTATAACTAATGTTTTATCACAAAATTGAAATGTCATACGGGATTTGGTTAAAAACTTCAACTTAGACCTTCAATAAAATATTGCCATTGTTTAGTTTGCATAAATTCTTCAAGTGAATCATGAGTTAAATGAGTTATTTTGCCTGCAACTCTGTTAGTTTGGTTGTTTTCTTGAAGACGCTTTATTGTCAAATTAGGTAACATCATTACTGCATACCCAAACTCAGAGAGCACCAAGGGTTCAGTATTAACAGTATTAATATAGTAACACCAATAGACATCTGTAGGCTTTTGAAGTTAAAATTACTGAATCCCTTTTTTAAAACTTCTCTATTAATTTCATATGTCTTGGAGAAAATCCATAGAGTCCCTCCATTAGAGAGATGGACAGTTAAGAAGTTTGATTGATAAACAAACAAACAAACAAAAAATAAACCAGTATGATTGTTAAGAATTGACACTGACTCAGTACTATATCCCGTGAATTGAGGTAAAGCCTACAAAGCACAAGGTCTTCCTCCTGGCTAAAGTTGTGTAGGATTATACTGAAAAAGTATACTGAAAAGTTTCTACTTATGAACATGACTAATGTTCTAGCAATGCAAATAGTCAAGTATAATGGGATTATACAATGTAAACATTATCTTTAATTAGTCAGGTAGGGCTGTACAGCAGGGTTGATTGTACTTGGCAGTCAGAGTATATAGAATTCAACTGGACAAACATTTCTCAGATGTCTCAATGGTGAGCTTTTGGATCTATATATCAGCTCTAATTCCATATATTTTTTTCTTCCATTCAGTCGTGCCTGATTTTTCTACAATGTCTATACAAGTCTCAGTTTTCTGGGCAAGGTTTTTCAGAAACGGCTTGCCATTGCCTCCTTCCTAATTCCATATTACCTCTACCTATATAGAACTAGATAGAGGTATGGAATGTTCCAAATGCGTGAGGCTCTCCCAAATCATCTTGGAAGATGCAGCCAGTTGTTAGTCCAAGTCTTTTTGTTTTGTTTTGTTTTGTTTTAAAAAGACCTTATAGAACTAGCACTAGCACTAGACTTATATACAACTTTACAACCTTCTGTAAGCAGTTTACAGAGTCAGCATATTGCCCCCAACAATCTGGGTCCTCATTTTTACCGACCCCAGAAGGATGGAAGGCTAAGTCAACCTTGTTCCCTGTCAGGATTAAACTCCAGGTGCATTCTAACTATAATGTCTTCCCAGAACATTATTACTACTGGTGGATTTAAAATGCAACAAATTAAAGGTAGTATGCACATCTGCTTTGCTACCTCTTCCTCTTCCCAGCATCATTGAGCAAGCGATCCACATGAGTGGCTATTCTCAAGTTAATGAGGATGTCACAAAAATTATGGGGGGAAAAGAATCAAGTAAATGAAGATGTCATGGAAAAATGTTTTCTTCATGGAGGGAAGCATAGGTGTAATGAACCGTATCCAATGAATTACTATCAAATGTAATAATTTATAGAGTGTTATATTTACTGTTAAATACATACTTTCCCCAGCCAAAGGCAAAGATGAATGAAGCCTGTAGACAGAGCAATCGAAACATTGAGCTCAAACGTTCACCGAATCCAGATGACCATCCGCTGCCTCTTGCCCTCCTTTTCTAAAACATGTGTTTATATGTGTGGTATTTATGTATGGAGACAAACACACATTTGCGTATTACATACATGTAGCCAGTAAGAGATGGTCTAGATGTAGATACTTAAAATGCAAACCAAAGAAAATAATTTAGATTAATTTAGCTAAATTTAGCAAAAGAATTATACTGACCATAATGGCAGAGAATATAATTTAAGAATGCCCAAAGAGATGTTGGTTTACTCTTCTCTTGCAGATTGCTCAGATAAAATTGGATGAGCAAACCTAAGAGAAATAGGTCTAGGCCAATTTTTTGTGTGCAACACAAGAGCCACAAACAATCATAAACTGTGCATTACGTTCATCCTACAGCCGGCATCTTTGGGTGCCCTCCTGGCATATTTTTCTCACCTTGTTGTCTACCAGCATAGCAAACAGTTGGATCCTGTCCCTCCTTTTTACAGAACTGTCAACTGAAGGATGAGAAGAAGAAAAAAAACTAGAGTAGAAAACCCAATGTCCTTTGCTATTATTGTTTATGTTAGCATGCTGGGCATCTATAACACTGAAGCAGCTGAAAATTGTGTATTTCTTTTCAATCCTCTGGAGGGATGGACAGGACCTGAAGGGAATAAGACCATTTAGTGCAGTTCAGTCAATCCTGTACTAACTGATTCTAGGAATGGAATTACTTGTCACAGGTTTCATTCAGGTGAGCTAAAACTGTAAGTGTACTCTTTTAGTCTTCCCCTCTTAGTGTGCATTTGGGATTAAGTTGTCATGTGAACAGATGGGTGTTAGGCCTAATTAGCTTAATATAACCTTTGAGAAATCCTAGTCCTCATCACCATTCTCACCCTCATCCTCCAGAAGCTGGTACGGCCTGAACACTAACATCCACATTTTTGCAAAGACTAAGTTGAAGAAAAACTGTGGCAAAAGAAAGCAAAGTACCCGCCATAGTAGAGAATATTTGATCTGCCTATCCCAGGTTCTTCAGAAAGATTTCGTTGGGGGATGAAATGCCAAATTCAGTCTAAACATGTGGGTGAGTGTGCGATCAACCATAATAATATAAACTTGCATGTCACCCAACTCTCAAAACCTCTGAATAGTTCACAACAAAACACAGGTAATCCTCGAATCACAACGGTTTGTTAATGACCGTTCAAAGTTACAACAGCGCTGAAAAAAGTGACTTATGACCATTTTTCACAGTTATGACCTTTGCAGCATCCCCATGGTCACATGATCAAAATTCAGATGCTTGTCAACTGGTTCATATTTATGATGGTTGCAGTGTCCCAAGGTCATGTGGTCCCCTTTTACAATCTTCTGATAAGCAAAGTCAATGGGGAAGCCAAATTCACTTAATAACTGGGTTACTAAATTATCAACTACAGTTGATTCACTTAACAACATAGGCAGGAAAGGTCGTAAAATACGGCAGACCTCACTTAAAAAATGTTTCACTTAACAACAGAAATTTTAGGCTCCATTGTGATTGTAAGTTGAGGACTACATTTGTAAAATACAAATGTCTCAGTTCATATATATGTCTATATATGCAAGCTTAACATGGTTTCTTATTATTGTACCGTGCTGAGAATTGTCCTGGTTTGTTCATTAAGAGAAAAAAAAATATTTTGTTTAGGGAATAAGTTTTTAAAAAAACATAGCATCTATACAACAGCAGGCCCTAACTGGGCAACTTTCTCTTCAATTAGAAATCACATAGAGTTTTATGCTTTTAATCTCCTAATTACTCTTCCTCTCTCTTGGAAATCTTCTCAGGGATGCTCTGTGGTTTAGGGAAGGGTTGGATTAATAAAATCTGAAATGAAATAACAGACACAAACAAACAAACAAGGCAGAATGTAGTTTAAGTGGATGGGTTGGCAAAGATGATTTCATTCCTGGCTTTCTGCAGGTGATCACGGTACACATCGATGCCTTCAATCTTCTTTGAGTAGAATTTGGCTGATGGCCATTGAGGTTACTCTGGATCTTGCAGCCTGAAAGGCAAATGAATGATTTGCTCCTGATTATGGGGTGTTTTTCTTTCTTCAATAGCATCTGGACACAAAATGGACAACAGACCACACAGGAAAAGGAAGGGGAGGGTTGGTGAGAGAAGAAGAAAGGATAAAGATTGGAAGGATGCCAACCAGAAAGCGTTCTCTTATCAAAAGATCTTCTAAAACAACATGAATCTTTTGATACCTGATCTTGCAGAACTCCACCTCTTCGTGAGTGGTTTGAATAAAATAAAAGTCATCAGGGCTACAAAATGCCCCAGCCTACTTTTTGATGGAACGCATAGAAAATTGTGCTCATTATTTAATAATAAAGCCCCTTGAAACTAGACTCTCTTCCCTCTTTCCAAAATAAAGGAAACAAAATCTCTCTCTCTCTCTTTCTTTCTCTCTCTCTCTCTCTCTCTCTCTGTGTGCGCGCGCACATGCATGTATGTGTGCACGTTGTCTCAGAAAATTTAATTTAACCTTTATTTTTTCTGGTCTTTTCTCAAAGGGAAGCTTAGCTGCTGCAATGGCTGGAATTAACAGAAAAGGTCAAAAGAAAGGGCTAAGGAGGGCCATTCAATTGCTAGGCATGTAAAACAGGCTTATTGTGGTTTTTTTTAAAGAAAAAAACAGCTTCCATGGAGTGGATTCAGGACCTCCTGCACTGAAGCTAAAGCAAAACTTGAGTTTCTTTAGAAGGAAAAAAAATAGAAAGGTTAGCATCAGCAGATTTTTTTTCTTCTTTTGGTTAGTGTGATTTCTTGCAACTTATTTGTATGTGATATATCTCTGGTATTGCTTCTGGATATTGTGGTCTTCTACTTAGTAAAATAAACTGCCCAGAGGAAACAGATTAATGGAATTGTAAAAAGGTTAGAGTGATAAAACAGGTTAGGATAGACAATTTCATCTTCTTGCCTTCTAATATAATCATATTCTGTGATTGGCTGTTTTTTTACCTTTTGCAAGTCAACACTATTTAGTGATCACTATGAGTCATCACTACTCCAAAATGTTTGCCTATTTCTGGTCTCCAGGCAAAGGAGGAGCAACAAAATATAGCCTTCATTTCAAAAACTTGCTGAATCCAGATGCCTGTCGCCAAGTCTTTGAACGCTGTATCATTTTCCTTATTAGTTCCCAATTCCAACCCAAAGTTCTACATTAGGAAACCCTCTGGAGTAGATTTGGAAGGCGGGCAGGACAGTGAAGTGAGAGCAGTGTAAGAGGGAATTTCATTGAGCAAAATTCACCTTGGTGCTGAATGGGGCCATTGTCTTCTATGCACCTCTAAGCGCGAAGAATCTGAATCTGAGCAAAGCCTTGAAAAAGAGAAGTTTTGTATATTTATTTTAGTGACAAATCAGGTGCTATTTCAGGCACGAAGTACTGAATGAACAGAAGGTATCATCTCCCCCTTTACGTTGAGCTAGGGCTCAATTCAGAACCCATCACTAGACAAGTGTCAAAAAAAAAAAAGGAACTAGACAAGTGTCAAAAAAAAAGGAACATTACATTGTCATGACCATCACCATGGCAGTTTTCACTACCCCTTTAGCACCTTGGCTCACATCAAAGTGTTTGTTTGGGAAAGTTACACTGAAAGTCACTGTAGGTTTCTGACAGTGGTGAGCAGTGAAATGTTTTTATTAAGGGTAGTAATACTGTAAAAAAAATGGTAGTGTAATGCAAAACACTAGAAGTTCTGAGTAGTTACATATGCAATGATAAGTGCATGGCATGCTAAGTATATTGAGAAAACATGGATCCGTACCCAAAAGATTGAAAAGGCCTAGTTGCAAGAATGGTCCTCTACTGCTCTTCCAGAGTGTCACAACATTCCCTGCTTTACAGCTGAAATGAAAGGATTCAACCTACCTCATAAAACTTGATCAATCCTTAATAGGATTAGGGCTCAACATGGCAAGTGTGCTAGTGGCCTCCATAAATGGGGAAGGCTCTCCTCTTCAGAATGTAGCTGGGGTGCTCCAAAGCAGACAGTGCAACATACTATGGAACAGGGTCCTCTGAGTCCGTATCAGCGAAAACCCAGAGACTTTCGGTATGCAACTCCATCCTGTATTGACTATAAATGAGCCATAGAGTCACAGTGGTTAGAATACAGTATTGCAGGCTAATTCTGCCAACTGCCAGCAGTTCGATTCTCACCGGCTCAAGGTTGACTCAGCATTCCATCCTTCCGAAGTCAGTAAAATGAGGATTGAGATTGTTGGGGGCACTATGCTAACTCTGTAAACTGCTTAGAGAGGGCTGTAAAGCACTGTGAAGCAGTATATAAGTCTAAGTGCTACTGCTATATACTGTAAGTAGCCTATCTTTAAATTTGTAAATACAGTAAATAGTTTCATATTTGCTCATTGAGACCATAATTGTGATGTGCTTTTTAACAATTTTGCCATATGCTAAATAAATAAATGTGAAACCACATGCCACACTGACTTACAGTGTTAATACATCAATTTGTAAATCTCTAGTCCTTGCAGTGGTCTTTTATTGATTGATTATGTGCCATCAGTTGTTCTTGAGTCTTAGTGACCATACAGATAGACTTTCTCCATGACAAACTGTCCCTAACATGATTCTTCAAGTCTTCCAATGGATTCACCTATCATCACTGTAACTGAGTCCATCCACCTTCTTGCTGGTCATCCTCTTTTCTTTTCTTCCACCTCTCCCAGCATCAGAGTCTTTTCCAGAGAGCTGAGTTCTAAAATAGGATAAATTGAGCCTGATCAGTTGTACCTCCAGTGCGAACTCTGGGTTGATTTACCTGACTGTAACCCAAGAAACTTTATTTATCTTGCACTGGCTAGTGTTGACAGTGCCTTTGCCAAACTTCTACATGTACAATTTCTACATTTCTAGTCTCTGAACTAGAAATGCTGTGTTGCAGAAAAAGAGGAATTTCCTGCATAGATGTAACCTACTTTAGGAATAAACTCTGCTTCATGAAAGTCTAGCATAGATGTCAACATTTTTCAAAGGAAACAGCCGCTCACTCTGTGCGTCACTCCGGTGTATGAAAACATTGTATGACTGAATAGTATTTCTTTTATCTTGCCATGTATAATGTTGTTTTTTTCATGATGTGAGAGGAAATTGAGATAGACTGGTATGCAGACTGACTGTAGAGCATCCCTATGTGAAAGGAATATATATTTGATCTCCCAAACAACAATTCCATGGAAATAGCAAGCTTTTAGCTATGGTTGAGAGGCAGTTTTACTAGTAGGTTTGGTTTGAAGGCAAAGAAATTGCCCATTTTAAAAAAAATGGGATTGATTCATCCTGGAAAATGTTTATAAGCAGACTTGGAAGAGGGGGGTTCTGAATTTCTGCAAAATGGAGAAAAATAATTAGACTACTATTATAATAAATACGGAACATTGCAGGAGGGTTCTTAAAACATGCAGCAAATGAGTAAAGGTCTACATTTTAGAATATTGTACTTTTTTATTCTCCATCTAGCTTTACTTTTACCCATTTCATTTTTTTGCCAAAGATTTTTGTGGAATTTTCTATTTAACCCTAACTATTGAGGGGCAGGAGAGGGTAGGTGAAATATTGTAGAATTATATACATTTCTTTCTTTTCTAACACATTAGAAACATCAGGAAGAAAAAATGCAGTTGGTGACATCCATGCCACATTTATTAAGAACATATTTTAATACTAAGTTCCTAGCTGTGATTTGCCCTGTTTTTAGGCACAAGTTCCACTGTATCCAAAGCATGTAGTACAGAGGTCTCCAAACTTTCTGGGCTCGCAGCCGGGAGGGAAGGAGAGCAGCTTCCAAATTGGTGTACACACGTGTGCACATGGAAACAGGGCCATATGCACTGGGGTGGCACTAGCATTCCCATTTGCACATGCGCAAACAGGCCACACACATCCTCCTGAGGCTAGCAGGTGCATGCCCCCCACTCGCACTAGTGCCCATGGCCCCATTTGCATATGCACACGGGCACGAATGGAGCTGGTAGCATTGGGCGGGTGTGCATGGCTCCTTTGCGCATGCGGAAACGGGCCATGCAAACCTGCCTGACACTAGCGTCTCAAATTGCGCATGCGCAAACAAGCCATGCGCACCTGCCCAGTGGTACTGGCCCCGTTTGTGGCTGTGCGCATGCACAACTGGGGCCGCAGGTGCTAGCATGAGTGGGGGGGCCTGCACACGCACATATACACACATCGGCCAGCCATTTCCATGGCCCGCTGGCCAAGAGGTCGTGGCCAGGTAGTATATTCCTGAACTATACCAAAAACCATAAAAAACTGGACATTGCTGGACATTTTAAAACAGATTGACCCTCAAAATGTCCATCTTGTGTGTTATGCCACCCATGCCTCTCATAATTGTGGATTAGAGATGACAATTATTAAGATCAGGTAGAAGGAGATCTGAGAGATAAAGAACCTTTTTGTTGACTACACATGGGATTGGATTTCATAAATGATTAAGTTGCCACAATGTGAATGTAAACACTTGGTGGGTTGTTTCAATTGTCTATGTAAGCATATCAAGTCTTTGCAGGAAGCACATTAGATGTGGTTTGAAGACTTGCAATAGATGTTGCAAATGTGAGATGCTTTGAACACTTGAATCACCTTTTAAAAATGAGGTGGTGTTCATATCCTTTATTATTAAAATATTTGGGAAAAAATAATCTATGATGTCATATTAAATACAGCTGCTAAGTATGAAGCTGTTCAGGCAAGAACTAATCCACATTGCCGCTTTCTTGTACACAATCGTCAACATTATCCTTAAGTGTAACAGGAAACTCAACTTTTCAAACCTGCATGCATTGACCCAACCCTTTTGAATTCAAAGATCTACATCTCTATACAACTAGCCTTTGAATTACTCCATCAGTCTTCAGTGACAATACAATATCACAGAAGGCTACTACAAAGATTTGGGGGAAGATGGATAATATCCATGTATAAAAACTGAGATAATTATAATACATTCATAATTATAGAATGGACAGTAGCAATTTCACATATCAGTGTGCAGTAGATTACTGTATGTAGTATATGGCCTCACACAATTACATACTTTATTTATAATATATGTGTGCATATGTATGTATGGTATTGGTACATATGCACTGGAATGTACCCTGTGGGTATTGGAAAGAGCTTGTATTGCCTTGTTAAAGCCAACTGCTAAATTTTCTGGTATTTTGAGATCTGGTTGAAAGCAGAGCTGGGCTACAATGCGTACTGCACTGAACAGCTGTTTGGTGGCTAGTGACA
>NW_015386797.1:35000-74830 GCF_001527695.2 Protobothrops mucrosquamatus
TCATCTGAGTTTTTGTAACGTTTCACAGTTTCTGATTTGATGGTTGAACCACGCTCCATGAACTTTACTAGTAGTCCTCCATCTTCACATTTGACGGGATTTTCTAGGGCACCACTTCCGATGTGGTGTTGGTTCATGATAATGCTCGCCCGTACACTGCTAGATACATCCAAGAACTTTTGAAGCAGTTTTGTTTGGATGTTTTTGATCACCCCCCCCCCACCATAACCCAGATTTGTTGCCAAGTGACTACTACTAAGGAATTTCAAACCTTGCAAGACGTTATGACTGCCTCAGTTTGAATGATGATTATGTCAAAAAGTAATGTAATGTTGTAGTTTTCTAATGTGTATAATAAAAGTACTGTATCTGTGAGTGTCTGTCATTAATAACCAAATGGAGGTTTATTTCCGGATTGCCCTTGTATTAGCACTGCACAAGCATTGAAATGATTTAAAAGAGTCCTTGAGACCACACACCAGTGTGAGCCCAGTGCCTCTCTTATTCATTAAAAAAAACTCTTTTTTTCACATTGGTGCACCAGCCTAAAAATCACTTGCATTATATACAATGTCTTTAAGATGTTGACTTTTTAGAGCACTATACCCGCTATTTTTTCAACTTGTTCGAGAGAAAGTTAAGCTGCTTGAATGAACGACTAAGAGATTCTGAGCATAGGTGAGATCTGAAACAGTATTCCCAAATAATTTTTGTTCTGTAGCTACTTTTTCCCCCTAAAAAGCGGGGTGTGTGTGTGTGTGTGTTAGATAATCAGGTTTAAAGAGAATCAGAGGGAGTCTCCTGAAGACTTCACAAAAACTGTCCATTTAGAACCCCTGACCCTGTTGTAGTTTACATGTTCCTAGTTAAAGGCCTACAATATTAGTAAACCCTACGTCATTTTAACATACTATTGCTCTTATGTTAAAATTATTAATCACCCATCTTCAGAAGTTAGTTGCCTAAGGTTTTTCAGGTTTTGTTTTGTTTTTTCAAAAAAAGTCTACAGAGGAAAAAAGAACCTAAATTTCTCCTGAAGTTTCTGTCACCTTTCAAATAATGCAAGAGAAAATGACAGATTGCGTAGAAGTGTATGAAGTTTTTTTTTTAAAAAAAAAATAGGCACCTAAAATAATTTGTAATAATATATTCTTTCTTAAAATGAATTCCTTTAATGTCACCCCATTTTTCTATTAGAGGCAACGGATTGGCTGCATGTGCTGAATTCTGTGAACAGAATTAGCCAGAGATTCAAGAAGGCTACACATTGAAAAGTACAGGTGTGTGTGTGTGTGTGTGTGTGTGTGTGTGTGTGTGTGTGTGTGACTGGCTTTGTTTAATTTTCTTTAGTCAAGCAAAGTAAGTAAATAATCCTTATGATCAGTGCTTTTCTCACCTCCCTATACATAGATTTAAAATTAGGCCTGGATATAATTCTAGAGATAAATCTCCAGTTATTACTAAGTCTGCAATTCAATTACCCAGCCAGCCTCAAGTACCATTGATTATTCATGGGTTTCTTGGGCTGGGCCAGCTACAAAACTCTTCATTATTCCCCCGAGTACCTTTGTGCATCTGGGGTGCATCTGACACGTAGTTCCTCCCCCTCAGAGGACTCGAGGCAAGAGCCACAGCAGTTAGGAAATAAATGTGTTAGGGGCAAAAAGGATAAGTAGGGTCAAGGAAATGAATAGCCAGTGTCTCCCAGCCACAGTAGCAGTAATGAGAAAAGCCAAGCGGGTGTCTGCCTTCTATTCTGCAAATGAGTCTTTCGTTCTGCCGTTATGATGGCTTATTTTAAAGCATCCAGTTCCAGCACAAAGAGGTTTGAAAGGGGTTTTCTTTGAAAAGCTTTGTGCGACATGAGCTGCATACTCCTTCCGCTTGCTTTATGCTGGTGTACCTTAGCCTGATAAGAGTTGCTGGGCCCCGCAAAATCTTGATCTTTTTCAGCAACATGCTTCCAAGTGAAGGGGGGGGGGGAAGGAAATGGAATTGAATACTTTATTTGGCCAATCTTGGCCAATCTAGGGAATTTAGTGGAATTATCACTTGCGGCTCTCTGAACTTGGTTGTTGTTTTTTTTTGCAGACTTTATATTACCCAACTAGATAAAACCATCAGTGCAAACTGAGTGTGGAGCTTGCTTCTTGATTAATATGCACTCATTTGCCCTGCTCACTCACACCGATGATGTTACATTGTTGAGTAATTAAATGTCTGCAAGAAAATAACCAAGCTCAGAGAGCACTAAGGTCTCTCCATAGTTCAGCTCTGAGCTACATATTCAGGTAGTCTTTGAATTATAACAGTTCATTTAGTGACCATTCGAAGATACAACAGCACTGAAAAAAGTGACTTATGATCGTTTTTCACACTTACGACCATTGCAGCATGCCCATGGTCACGTGATCAAAATTCAGATGCTCGGCAACTGACTCAAATTTATGATGGTTGCAATGTCCTGGGGTCATGTGATCCCCTTTTGTGACCTCCTGGCAAAGTCAGTGGGGAAGCCAGATTCACTGAACAACCGTCTTACTAAACAGCGATTCACTTAACAACTGTGGCAAGAAAGGTCATAACATGGGACAAAACTCACTTAACAAATGTCTCACTTAGCAACAGAATTTTTGGGTTCAATTGTGGTCATAAGTTGAGGATTACCTGTGTTGCCTTCTAATTTACTGCTGATCAGGAGGTGTATGGACCTGCCTTTTGCTTCTGGATCAGACAAACTAGCTATTGGAAAGTGCCTGTGTGAATAGTTGATGGAAGCCATTAATACAGGGGTCTTCAAACTTGGCCCTTTTATGACTTGTGGACTTCAACTCCCAGAATTCCTCAGCCAGCAATGCATTATTATTATTGAAGTCCATAAGTCATAAAAGGGCCAAGTTTGAAGACCCCTGCATTAATACCTTATAGAAACTTATCGGTTACACGAGCAATGTCTTTCATTTAATAATTCTTCAGAAAGTGTTCTAAATAACTATTGAACATTGCTGGTGAAATTGAGGTCAGTAAGAAGTAGTTAACATTACGTTGTAACCCCTAATGTGATGTCCTGCAGCTCATGATAAACTATTTGAAGTTTTCCCAGCGTATAGAAATGAACTTTCTGCTTTTCCTGGAAGATAGTGAAAATTATGCTATCTAAGCTCAGTTGAAAATCAAATGTAAGTTGTGTATTTGCAATCTATTTATAGGTATCCTCAACTTACAAGCACAACTGAGCCCAAAATTTTCATTGCTAAGTGAGACAGATGTTAAGTGGGTTCCACTCCATGTTACGATCCTTCCTGCCACAGTTGTTAAGTGAATCACTGCAATTTGTTAAGTTAGCAATGCAGTTGTGAAGTGACTTTCTGACTTTGCTTGTCAGGTCACAAAAGGTGATCACATGACCCCGGGACACTGTAACTGTCATAAATACCAGCCAGTTGCCAAGCATCCCAATTTTGATCACCTGATCATGGAGAAGTTGCAACAATTATTAAGAGTGAAAAATGGTCATAAGTCAGGGTTTATTTTCCCAGCATCATTGTAACTTTGAACGGACATTAAACAAACAGTTGTACTACCTGTATTCAGCTTTGAACTTGCATTCTGATCATTTTTATCTACAGTTGGGCATTGGGCAGAATATTAAAAAAACCCCATTAAGATGGTGTCACAAGCACAGTTGCCATCTTGGTTTTGGGGGCTTTTTTGCCACTACCTCGTAGGGCTTCCTTTGATTTCAGTGGGTACCAGACAATGTCTGAATATGTGTCAACAAATTTGACCTGGGTTTTATACCTCTTGGTTTGAAATGAGGAAAACCAGTGATCCATGCTAAAGATTCATAAGTTACTAAAAATACCACTAAGTTATTTTCCAGGCACATTATTTGATGCCTAGCTATTTTCTAGGCAGGTTTTTTTTTTTATTTTAATAGATATGTTTTCTTGGGATGTACAAATGAGTAAATTAGCAACTTCAAGTAGCCAAATTCTGATATCTGTCCTTTGTACTGGGTGAAGAAAAGTTTTTTGAATCTATACATTAGGCTTCGTGCTAAGGGAAATGCTTCATATTTTTTACCAGTTTTGCATCCTTAAACCTAATAAACTATTTATCATTTTCATTGCATTGCTTATTTCTCAATGTTAGTTAACTCGCATATTTTTAATGCAGGTTAAGAGTGACAAAATAATGTGTGTGCAAGTTATAATGAGCCACAGAAAAATACCTCTTTTTTTCCTCTTCCTTTCTTTTTCTTCTCTCTCTCACCTATTATTCAGGAAAATGTAATTTGCAAATTCTCAACTCTGGAAGGCTATAATTTGCTCTCATAAAGCTGTATTAAATCTGCTCTTCGGGTACCTGGTCATCTAGTGGTTGATTTGAAGAATGCAACCCATCTAACATTTGGTTTTGAAGAAACAGAGGAGGCAAGAAAAAAATAAATAAAATAAAGTAAAGGAAGTGAAGATAGCAACCGAAGGTTTTGGAAGATTCTAGTAGGACTCTAGTAAGCAGACATAATGTTTTGATTGTTATGACATCTCTGTAACTGCAATGCACCGTATCTTTCAGAGTGCTAAAAGATCTTGTGGTGATGATGAATTCTGCACCCATCAGTGGGTGAGCTGACTGTCTGCAGAGGAAGTGGGTTGTAAGAAGCTCGTGAATAGTCCAGGCTATTCTGGTGAGTCATTACTCAACTCTCCACCACAGAGAGAATTTGCAAATGATCATGTGTAGGGAACACTACCCAGAAATGAGCAGAAGCAAGAGCAAACTAGAGGGATCACATAAAGAGAAAACAAATTTGATACACAAAATCAGGAATCCTTCAGCTTTAGTCCTGCCTTAGGCATAAAGCCGGCAGAGTGATTTGGGGCCAGTCATTTTCTCTCAGCCCTAGGGAGCAGGCAATGGCAAACCACTTCTGAAATCTTGACAAAACACTGGAGGGATTGCCCAAGCAGTTGCCAGGAGTCAACACTGACTCAAAGGTGCATGTAGGCACACGCATATATACACCCCTTCACAAAATAAATGCATAAATAAATGAAAAAAGCCAAATAGATGAGGCATAGCCTTTGATTTAGGCACAACCGGCTAGCAATCTTTCATATATATGTTTGCTGTTTTATTATTTTACCTGTGAAAAGTCAAACAAAAGATACATATTTGGTGAAAAGCAAATCATACTCAGGACATGCTCACCTTAAAGCTAACTTTAAGGGCAACTGAACCATCTGTCTATATATTGAGAATATCTGGGGCAGGGTTATCTGCAAAGTATGGTAAGAAGGAGTCAATATGGTTTGGTGGTGGAGCAACTGAAACTCCACCATTTTTTTGTGTTTGTACATTTGCAAAACATTGATAATGGTAGTGTTTTAATTGCACATTCCCAGCTAACATCTTGGCTTCTTTTTGCTATTCCACTCAGACACTCTTGATTTGGTGAGGATCTTTCTGGGTCCTGCGTTAATCCATGGTGTGGCAGGTGGCAATTGCTTCTCCAATGGAGACCTTGTTTGTGGAAAATTCTGACAAAACACATTTATCTTGTGGGTTTTTTGATTACCTCTATCATATAAAGGACTCTCCTTTTCTGCAGGAAGGCTTCCCATAAGCAGTTAGCCGGCCACTGTTGGGACTGTAATGCTAGCTTCAGAGACCAGCCTCAGTAGGGCTGTTTTTGTTTTCATGGGCCATTCTTTGTGAAAGAGTTCTCTTTATTTTAATCACTACTATATCTATTTACTTTTTTTGTATGGGTGGCTTAAATTGCCCTTCTTGTTTAAACTCTCTTGGCACAAACAAATTTAATTGCTTAATCCTATAGTATGTTTGGAATGAATTCAACCGATTTTGAATTACTCTATTATTTGTTCCCAGGGTGTGTGGGGGTGTGTAAGTGATGATTGCTTTTGAAACACAGGTGGGCATATTTATCAGCACTTAATGCTTTGTGCATGAACACTCAGGTTCATGTTCTTTTCTCTGATGAGAAGAAGAGATTGGAAATACTAGCTATTGTTTTCAACTAACTGCCACCTGTTGTTGTGTCCAAACTTAGATAAAATGCAATCAGTTTTAATCTCAGTCTGTCAAAAATTCAACCCTGCTGTAAAGCTGTGGTTTGTTTGAATAACCCTTAATTAAAAGGAACTAATTTAGTTAGTTAGACAACACAACATACTGGCATTATCTGAAAACAAAACCAAAAGCAATGAGGCCATGGGCAAATGTGCCAGAAGGAAAAGATAAAACCTTGTGCACAGATCATATCTAAACGGGCATTTTCTCTTTCTGGCATCAACAGCTTTGGAAAATTCTCCTTAACAATTATGAGCAGAAATGTGGGCTACACATTTTCTCCAAATTTCTCCAGAAAGAGAAATACGTTAACTATTT
Organism: Protobothrops mucrosquamatus; assembly: GCF_001527695.2. Lineage (NCBI taxonomy): Eukaryota > Metazoa > Chordata > Lepidosauria > Squamata > Viperidae > Protobothrops > Protobothrops mucrosquamatus. Next base: position 41,418 of record NW_015386797.1, read on the forward strand.
ACACAGAGCAGAATCTCCCTTTAGTGGTAACAGCAAAAGCATTATTAAAAATGTCCAAATGGAGGAGAGAGAGAGAGAGAGAGAGAGAGAGAGAGAGAGAGAGAGAGGCTACCCAGGTCTATTTCTCTGACTGTTTTTAGTTTCTGAAAGAATTTCTAAAGTGGCTTCTTCTCTTTTACAGTATCAAACTGATAAGAAAAATAATTTTTCTGGCCTGATACTAGTACTTTTTGGAAGATTAGCAAAAACTGCTTCTCTGGTTCATATAAATTCCACCTATAGTAGGATGCCACACTAAACCTCTGAGGGAAATCAGCCCCCCAGAGAAGGAAATATTAAAAAGGGCAGAAAAATATATTTCCTCAAAAGGATTTTAAAAGCAGACACCAACCCTGCCCCCAAGTCTCTCTGTCCCAAGCAGAAGCCAGCCCTGTACAAATGCAGATGTAAACCATCAGAATGACCCCAGCTAGGAGATCAAGAAGACAAAGACACCTAAAATCTGCATACCCCACCCAAACTCTAGGAGTCATTAGCCCCATCACCAGGGACGCAGGATATGATAATAGGACTAACCCATCACCATCAAGAATACCAGAAAGGCACACCCAGACTCAGGTCAGAATAGGTGACACAGGAAATACAAAGCCTAAAACAGGAACAGGAAACTATTCCAAACAAAAGGCTTCAGAGCTTATAAAAACCTACTTCCCACATGTGCTCGGCCTTCTTTTTCTCTCCTCTTTCCTGCAAGAACCATCTTTCTGGCTCTTCAATAAACTGCAACCTTCTTTCTAAAGCAGTCGCCATGTTGTTTATTTATCCCCGGCTTGGATGAACTAGGATGAAGACTTTTCTTTCAACACCTCTCCTAATTGTGTCTGGAATTGTCTTGTTTACTTTATTCTGAGATTATTCTCAGTTTTCTAACCCTGTCATAGACGTGGTGATCTAAAAATCTATCTTTATTGCCACATCACCACAGCAATGCCTAAATGCCCCAATAAAACTGGAAACCCTCTCACAGACCCTACCTAAAATAAAATTATTTTTTTTTTGTGCACAACAGCTGATCTGGATTTGAATCCTGACCATAATTAGATTTTACCAATTAGCCATTTCCTTGCATGATGACCTTTCAAGTAAGACATTATCTTTTGTCTGAAATGGTCTCTAGGGCCTTCTGCTTGAGCAGAGGATTTGACTCCAAGGTCCCTTCCAATTCTGTTATCCATTTTATTTTTATTTGTTTAATAGTGTATTATGTTGTACTGCAATTTTGATGCTGTACTACTTCTGTTCCACCAGTTTCTATAAGACCTTCCAGCTGTACATTTTACATTTATTTTTCACTCATTCCCCATATTTAAATAGAACGTCTTTGTAAGGGGCTTTGCTAACTTAGAATGCCGGACATTCTACCTGAATATTTTAATTATCTGACCTGTATTTGAACTGATCACTGCCACTAACCAAAGTGACACCAGTTCCCAGAAGTGTAACTAGGCTCATGGCAAGGGCAATGAAAAGAGGGTGTGGGTTTGCATTTCAAGAGCATTTTGCCTCCTGTAGTGTTTTAACTTAGTTGTTAAAAGGAACCCATCTCCAAAAACATCCACTTCATTGCTCCCTAGGAAAACATAATACCTCTTTATCTTGGCTGTTTTCTGAATAGTAATGAGCTGGTCAAATCATCACAGAAGGTGGGGAGAGAATGCTAATATTGACATAAACATGTTGGTTGCTATCTGCTGAGGGTGGAATGAGGCAAGAAGCACACTAAAAGCATATTTGGCCGTAATTTGCAAGTCAGGCTTAGCAAGGCAACTTGCAGTCTGCTTAGATTTTCAGAGAGAGGGAAGTGAAAATGACAGCATGTTTCTCTTGTGATTTGCACATCAATAAATAATTAAAATGTCTTACATCTGCCACCCAGAGGGGAAAAAAAATCCAGTTCTTTGCTAGGCGCTATGGACGACTGTGGATTAATTATCCTGACCTTCTCAATGGAAGCCTGCAAACTGAAATAGATAAGGATGAAGTAGACTGAGAAGGAGAAATGGAGACAAGAACCAAGAGATTGGTTGAAATAAACGTATTTACATTTTTGCTTTTGTGGAACAATCTTACATTTTAGAGGAGAATCGGAACTACACCATGGAGCAACGAGCAAGAAGGTGGTAGCATCTCTTCACAATGTATATCTTATCAACTCTGGTATGTTCAGCCCTTTCTCAGTGTAGCCAGTGAATAACCTGGCTGGATCATTTTTATCCATTATAAAGGTTTGAATTCCGCAATTTGCCTCATAAAAATGTCACTGTGACAGAACTTTGGGACAGATTTCTAGGAGCTCAATAACCAAACATAGGAGGGTTGGCAGACCACTTTTGGAAGTAAGTAGAGAAATATGCATTGTAATTTTAAAAACCTTTGGGCATCCTCTGTCCAGCCATTCCATCCACAGCCCCAAATTATCTTACCACCGAATATTTTTATGACTGTGACCTTAAAAATGAGAAAGACAATTGAGATCACTCAAATGCTAAAACATGCCTAGGATGAATCTAGATTTCTGTCATGGATTCCTCCACACTGTAGACAATTGTAACCACAAGATGAGTTGACTCGCTTTTCACTCGAATTCTGTAGCCAAATTTGGCCACTGACGCATACTCTCCTCAAAATTTTCTCCCTGACCTGTATACAGCAAGAGTTTTGCTGAGAGATATATTTTAAAGAACATTACTGCTGCATGAGCAGCTGGACAGGAGCAAAAATCTAGATGGACTCCATAAAGCACGTGAGTGTTTACGTCAGGGGTGTCCAACTCTGGCAAATTTAAGACTTTCTTGCCTTCAAATCCCAGAATTTCCCAGCATGGTTAAAGTCCACAGGTCTTAAAATTGCTAAGATTGGACATCCCTGCTTTGCACAATTAGCTCCTGATTTTGTTTCTCCTTTTTGCTCCCAGTCAGATTTTTTTTGTGGGTGACATTATGGACAGATGACAATCAGTCTGTTCGAATTCTTCTTTGCAAGCTGTTCCAAGGTTCAGGGTAAAAATACTTTCCAGTTGTGAAAGGGAATGGTGTGTGGCAATGCTGACGCAAACAGAGAAAGGCAGATGGCTAAAAAAAAAAAAGAGTTGCATGCAGAAGACAACAGATTCTTGTTTCAAAGCGTCTGATTCAAAAGAGAGAAAATGCACTCATTTGCATCACAGCAGTTGCATAAGTGCCAGAGACAGATGTGGAAAGAAGAGACAAGACAATTAAGCTTTTATGTGTTTCTCACCCAGACTTTCTCAAAAGCTCACCTAGAGGAAATAAAGTGTTTTGTTCAAAGGAGGACAGGCTTTGAAAATGTGCATGTTTTACTTTTAGCCCGCTCAGAAGGAGCAATCAACATCCATCATGCCTGAAAATACCTGCTTTCCTCAATTATGCCATTAAGATGGGAAAATTAAATGATCACGTGGTGAGTGTTGTCGGGGATTGGAAACTAGTTAAAAGGCAGGGAAAGATGAGTAAAGCAAAAAAAAAACCCCCCATTTTTATAAAGAAACCAGGAAAGATAATAGCTGCCATTCTCATAATATAATAGGTGACACAAACAGATTAATAAGCGGGTTTAATACAAACACGTGGAGGCACACTGGCACTGTTCCAAAGGAACACTCAGCCTGGCAGAGTCTGGTAGGCATTCATCATTTTTCCTTTGCAGCCACTGACTCCTGTGCTGCCCACACAGACACACACATACACACTCCTCGGAAAATTGGTTTAAACGGCCTTCAGTTCTGAAAGCAATTTGCCCTGAAAAAGATGGCCTGCTCTCTGGCAAAATGAAAATGAACATCACAATATGCACACCCACTCAAAAGAAATCCTCCAAACAATCAGGTAGTTGGACATAATAGTCCATCCCAGCAGAGGACCTGATAGCGATCAGTAGAATTATTCCTAACCCAAATTGGCAGAGGGATCATTTTCTATGGAATGGGACAACTCGCTGTGGCTAACTCACTGCAGGACAAGAGATACATTAATATCAAAGAAATAGTACAATGGGATCATTAAAGAAAGGAGGACAAAGGAGGACAAAGTAAAATGTGAATGACAAAAATTAAAATATTTTTAAAATTATTTTAAATAACTAAATTGAAATGTTGAATTGTCCTGCAGTGAGTTGTCCCGTGGCGAATTGGCCATGACAAGTTGGCCATGGCAAGTTGGCCGTGGTGAATTGGCCATAGTGAGTTGGCCGTGCAGCGAGTTGTCATAGACCCACCCAGTTTCTGAGCTACTGGTCCCACTTTTCTTAGCTTTGCAGCTGGTTATGAAAATAAGGGGAATTCTCCCTGTTCATCATTATCACCCAAAGATGCCAGTAATTTCTCTCATCTACTTGAAAAGAAAACAACCGGATGGTCCACCATCTCTGGTTTTCAACTTCCTTCGCCATTGTTTCTTTTTATTGCAAAGATTTCTCAACAACAACAACAAATGCCTTCCAATTGGACACTACACTGAGGAATCAATGAAGTATTTGTTCACAATGGTGGAGGATAAGGAACAGGGGGAGGTCATGAAAGCATCTTGTCACCAGGTGAAAGGAGGGAAGGAAAGGAACTGGCAGGTGAGAAAAAGTGGACAGTTCTGTCAATAGGTAACTGCTCCCTCTGGGAGAGGCGGAGAACTATCTTTGCACCATTTCCTTCGGAACACAAACAAATCTGAGAGTGAATCCACCTGGCTTTTCACGTCCCACCAAACCTTCCTACCCTCAGGGAAATGTATCAACATAGCTCCAGTCTCCAACTGGTATACAGGTGGTCCTTGATTTAACGATTGGTTGTTTAGCGATCATTTAAATTTATAACAGACCACTCTGAAGGTACTTACAATCTAGTTCTGAAATTCCTATGGCTGCCCCACATAGTCATGTGACCACTTTTCAGATGCTTGGCAACCAGATTGCATTTACAACTGTTTGCAACATCCTATGGTCATATGACTATAATTTACAACGTTTTTATTTTTTTGCCAAAACCAGTATTTACTTCTGATTTTCAGCAAAAATGTCCCATAATGAACAATGGGGTTTGCTTAATGGCTGCAGCATTTGCTTAACAACTGTGGTATTCACTTAATGCCTCCTTCAGAAAAATTGTAAAACTGAGTCTGGCCATGTGATGATCCACTTTACAACCATCACGACTTATGACCATGGAAGGAGGCTGAGGAGGAAGGAGACTGAATGTTGGATTGGCCTAATAGGCCTTGTTCATTCAGAAACTACTTTAAACCAGAAAGTATTTTATCCACCTAACCTTTTATATCACAGCTTTCCAAGGCCTTAAAATCTTCCCTACAATCTGCTATCTGATCTTTTCAACTAATCTTTAGCTGACAACCTTTTTGTGGAGATGGATGTTTTCTAGAGTAAAATACTGCAATCTGCCCAAAGCAGACCTTACTATTGCATAGTTAGGAGCAATGGATGGAGTCCTCTCCTCTCCATTCTTCTTCTTCACAAAAAAGAAGATCAGATTGTAGTTTGGAAATGAAAATAAAAATGCCCATATCTTTAAGAAAGTAACATAAATCACAGAGTGTGTTAACAATGTTGGGTTCTAAGAAACTATATTAGAAAAAAACACTACATAGAAATAAATATTTTTAAGTGTTAAAGAGCAGTACACCTCATCCTAACCATATCCATGTATATGCTATGACCTCTCTCCAGTGGTGGGATTCAGCCAGTTCGTACCAGTTCGGCAGAATTGGTAGCTAATTTTTTCTTGCCCAGGCCCAAAATAGACCTCCGGAAGCAGCATCCACACAGAGAACCGGTTGTTCACATATTTGAATCCCACCACTGCTTCTTTCCTCTCCTTTGCCACGATACACTCAATGCAAACTGACTTACCACCTTGTAGAACAAGGGTGGGCTGTAGAATCGCTGCCTTTGTAATGGTATGTGGAAATGACCTTGAGAGAGAAGGGTCTGATAAGAGAGGGTATAGTCTGCAACCACATAATGGGTGGGGGGAAAGGCTCAGAAGAGATCTTCACAGACTGTGGGTGATATGTTCTTTCAGACTTGCAAGATTTTGGTAATCTAGCCTTACAATAAAGTTGAATTAACACATCTGGTCATGTTTCTTACCTGCTTTGCCTAAGACGATTGGCATCAGTCTTGCAAGCCTGACAGTGCAAATCTCCTGCCATGTCTTTTACAACCTGCATAGTTACAGAGGTTCCTTTCTGAGTTTCTTTCTCTTCCCATTATGCAGCTGTGGGCTATGCCCTCTCTTATAGGTTGATATCCTAGGACAGGGGTCCCCAATCTCTGGTCCATGGATTGGCGCCGGTCTGTGGCATGCCAGAAACCAGGCCATGCAAACAAGCAAAACTCCATCTGTAGGGTGCAGGCAGAACATGAAACGCACCCCCTCTGGTCTGCGGAAAAACCTCTCTCCATGGAACTGGTCCCTGGTGCCCCAAAAGTTAGGGCCACTGCCCTAGGAAGCATCTCTTCCCTCCCCCCACCATCTACCAAGGTCATTCCCACATAGCATTACACCCTCAAATGACATGCCACTTCTTATTCTCTTGTGAATGAAACATCCACAAGAAGAAAGTAAAATTTAAATGAATTTATCTTGTTTGCGTTAGCATTTTTGAGAAACCATCCACAAGCATTCTATTCTCACTCTGTAAATGGTGGCTTGGACTCACACATGGGGACACCAAGAGCATAACCACCACCCCACACACACTTATAATGGAACCCAGCAACAATTTTCTTTGAGGATGAGGGCACAACGAAGGAGATTTGACTTCATCACCTCTAGTGGCAGAGAGCTTTTATGATTGACCTGGGTATCTTTCTGCCCTGATGGTTGGTATAGTCCCTATAGGGTAGTTGGGGGCCACCTGCCACAGTTCCCAGCTGTGCATTATTGCTTGGCACTCAGTGAAGCAGAGAAGATAAACCATCGGGAAATGAAAAGGACAGAGAGAGGAAGAGCTGCTTATCAAATATGCACATTTCAGATGGAACTTCACACCCAGTAGAAAGATGTTAGATTGCTGTTAGCTCTCTGGTGCGCTCCTGACAATGTGTTATCAGGTCATGTTTGCATGACAGTGGAAGCCCATGCAGGAAACATTAAGTCATATGGCTCCTAAGACGGAATCAATCAAGTGAGCAGCACAGTTCCTGAAAACTAATTTCACCTTCATAAGGTCTGGTTTATCTGTGTGGCAGACATGAGGATTGTCAGCCCCATTTCAGTCCGACCAGCTTCGGTGCTGCAGTGAGAATTTTAATGAGCCCACATTGTAATGGGTATGAAAAACGACACTGGAATAAATTCACATACACACACCCACACACTGAAGTAAGTACCCCTACATACAAAGATGAGTCCAATGAAATAGGAGCAATTACGCCAGGCTTCCTTCTCACCACTAAACTTGCCTTTTATCAGGCTAATCATATTCGTATCGTAGCTTTTCATCATCCTGAAATAATCTGAGGGTCATGGTGAATTCTTCTCTTTTTTTCACTGTCGTCAGAATCATTTCTGCATCAGGTGACAGTAGTGATCGTGATCACATGCGATGCCCAACACAAAAATTGTTATAAAATTATTATAATAATCGATGCATTCCTGAAATAATGATGCACATTTTTGTATTAATTACAGTGGAGATATTAGCAATGTTTGATTATATTGTCACAGTGTATAATAAGTTAATAATGAACCCATATTTCACTTTATTCTTGTTTACCAGTCAGATAAACTTGTGATAGCTCGGCAACCATATACATTTGTTAAATAAACAAGGGATTTGTCATTCAGCATGTTTATTTATTCCTAGCTACTCTTCTGTCACACTCTGTAAGTCCCCATATTATGAACTATGATATTTTTATTGTGAATTTCTGTTTTCTTGGGTGTCAAGAAGAATAGTGTTCCATCAATAGTTGTGGGTGCTCCATCACTGGAGGCTTTTCAAAAGAGACTTGACAACCATTTATCTGAAATGGTATAGGGTCTCCTGCTCGACTTCAGGGGGTTGGACTAGAAGACCTCAAGGTCCCTTCCAATTCTATTATTCTATGTTCTATGTTCTAATGCTCACAGGTGGCAGTTTGGCATTTGGATCCCATAACATTTATTAAAATGTATGATGGGTAACACAAACCTATGTCAATGCAACATAGAGTATGTGTCCTAGAATATAACAAAATATAAGGTATTAGACTTTGATTAGTGTGTATTATTTTACTTTATTTTAATTGTCTATTTTAAGTTCAATATTTTACTTTTATATGCCATGTTGATTTTTTTTTTAAAAAATGGCACAAATCATTTTAAATAAAAACCAAACAGAATATCTTTAGAAATTTATTGCTTCAGTACTACTGAGACTCAATAATTTCAGGTGCTAGGCTGGTCTGTGCTGCAATAATCATTTTATTTTCAGTTAGTAGATCTAAAATGTAGTTTGTGATGCTTCCAACAAACAGCTTTTACCTTTTCTGATCTGCTTTGTGTATGGTAAGAAAAAAGACAAGAAAAACTGCCCAAAATGTAGAAAGGTTAACTATAAAAATATAGTAACATCAGCCCCTGCTACAAAATTGCATGACCAAAGCAGAATCAAAGTACAATCTGAACTTCATTTCAGTCAACCCATGATCACATTTTGAGTCACAAAAAAACGGCACTCTTAGATGCCATTGTTACCATTGAAAATGGACCAATTGTCCTTGGCTGGCTATTTTATCTACATATAGTCAATATGTCAAAATTTTTTCTGAAAATAATTTGAGGCAGCTTCCCAAATGAGATCAGTTCTTAAAACAAGATCAGCTTGGCAATGAATAGAAGTCACATCAGAAAATAAAAGTGGCCAAATTGATAAATAAGCAGCTGCTCAAAAACACTGGAAATTCAGGAGAAGCAGAATAACATGTTTTATTTGATCTGAATAAGGTTAAAAAAAAGAGGTTGGAGGCTAAGTATAAGATTCCAGAAGAAATGGTTGTCCCTGCTTGAGATTATGAGGTTAGCCATGTCCCACTCCATCAAGCCTTCTGTGAAGACTTCATAGCTTTCTAGTTGAAGGTGCCTTTTAAGTGCATCAAGAAGCTTTCCCATTTTTTGTGGTGGAAAAGAAAACCTTCCTGTCATTTATTTAAATACAATAGTTATTAGTATAAAAGTAAAAGAAGAAGAAGGATGGAATAGAAGCTTGACCTCCAGTCATTAGAATGTAATAGTTGACTGAATGTCTAGGGACATTGATTACCTTTTATCTTGCTTTGATAAGAAGTACTGGATTTCCTTTTAAATTACAGCAAGGGTTTGTAATGTATTTGCCTGTAAATATACAATTAGATACTGTAAACCAGTGGTTCTCAACCTTTTTAATGCCGCGACCCCCAACCGGTCGTATGTCAAGGACTAAACCGGTCGTAAGTCGAGGACTAAACCGGTCGTAAGTCGAGGACTACCCAACCAGTCGTAAGTCGAGGACTTTCCCTGCCCGGGAGCGCCGCGCATGTGTGGTTCCGCCCCCTGCGCCGGCCGAGGCGTAGCTGGCAAGCAGCAGAGACGGAGCAGGCCGACCACCAGCTGGCCCAGCTCAAGGGAGGTAAGGCACCTGCCGGAAAAGGGGAAAAAAATGGCGGACAGCCTTGCTTGGTGACCCCCATGAAATGGTCGATCGACCCCAAATGGGGTCGCGACCCATAGGTTGAGAACCGCTGCTGTAAACACAGAGAAAAGTAAGCTATTTTGATGAGAATTGTTTGAAGGGAGTGAGGTTTGATGTAAATCTCAAGAAGAGAACAGGGACTTATACTTTTGGTTGGACTTCTGAAGAACAACAGAACTTGAAACAAGTCTGTCCAGCAAGATGAGCATTGAAAAATGACCTTTTTAAAGGTCTTGAACATAATTTTCTTCTGCCTCTTGTATTTTTGTTAAGTGATTTCCAAATTTTGTTGGGCCTTTGGTTTAGGGATCCAATACATGACATACATGGAAGTATGAGTAATTGCTTTGAATTTGCTTACTTTTATCAGTTTTATTTCCTTCTATGTACCTTAAGCCACGGAACTCCCTCCAAAATCTCCCAAAATCAAACATTTTAAAGCCATCTTGGGCCTGTTATGGATGAGTTTAAGGGAAGGAATGGGAACAATCATTAATAACCCTTAATTTGGGTAAAAGGCATATATAACCATTCTGTCCTGAGATGGGGTTCATGCAAAGCTATTAGCTTTGGTTGCCTGCACCTGAACATTACAATAATATTCTAAATTTTATAAACTAAATTTTATTTATGTTTAAATATAAAACCCAGTTTTATAATTGCATACATAAAACACAGAATTTGTGTCTTGGCTTATGTTATTTTGAACCTAGAAAGTCAGCACGACTCCATAGGAAAAAAAAAATCCTAGATTAACCCCGGCTTTCTGAATTCTGCATTCATTACTCAGGCAGACACATTCTATAATTTCTATAATAATGGGGAGTTAAATGGTAGTTTGGAACGTTTGGGTAATTTAATTGTTGAGTCAGATGGCTATAGAATCATCAGCTCAGACTCACATAGTTGGCTGTAATAATGCTTTTATGTTAGCACTCATTAAATAGAAGCAAGGCATGAGGCATTGTTCACTGTCTGTTTGAGAAGCTCAAAATTTATTTTTAGTATCTACCGGTACTTAGCAATCCATCTAGTAGTTACTATGATGCAAAAGAAAGTTTTTCTGTCTCTTCTATAAAGGTTTTAATTCATAAGTATTTCCCTCATTTGGAGATATCTACTTTTCAAGGGTCATTGCACTCTGGCATGGCTGGTTCACATACACTGTATATGTAGTCCATATATGACAGTCCTGTGGACGTACGGATTAATGCATGCCTTGTTCTGTTTGTGATTTGATTCAGTCCAAGGATCTGCTCCTCTTTTCCCCACTAGCTCAACTGGTCAGCCATCAGCTGGGTGGAAGGGAATTGTGATCTGGGGATGGATCAAATGATAGTGTTCAAGGTGATGGAGATAGGATAAGATTTAAGTCCCTTTTCCCAGAGATCCTTTGTTAAAACATTGTTGAACTAGCAAAATAATAAACATGCCAAGAATTTGAGGAGGGAGGAACAGCAAGGGGTCTTAATTCCTGTCCCAGCCATCCTGAAGGTGTGCAAGAGACAGAAGGGAAAACTTTGTAAAGGTGCATGAATTTTTGCATCTTGATTTCATCCGCAGGGCCGATCTCATTCTGCATCGGAACCAGTGCTAGTCTACAATACAAAGATTGATCATTCCTGACTTACAATATGCTGATTTATCTGTCAATGAGGTAAGACAATCTGAAAGAGTACCCATAGATTACCTTGATTCAACCTGGATCAATTTCTTTGAATTCAGTGACAATGAATTTGATTATTTCTCCCCCCCACACACACATGTCTTTCTTTTTCAGCTTTTTTAATTATGCAATATTTAGCAAGCAATCCAGAGTTTTCAACATTAATCAAGGATGTGTGTGTGTGTGTGTGTTTATGAACTTCTAAAAATATATGGGAGTAGGACAAAATTTGATTTAAATTACATTAATAACATTTAATATGAAAACCTATTCCACCCTGGACTTAATGTATTTCCCTTTCAGTCATATCATGAATTACAATTTATTGGAAACTTTGAAGGGGCTCTGTATGCTAATTCAAGGCTTGGTGGTAAAATGTGGCCTTGGGACTTCAGATGATAGAATCCTGCTCTAGTCACTGAGAAGGAAGACGATTCTTTTATATATATCTATATCTTACTTTTGATTATACTAAGTTGTGAATTTTGGTTCATGATAATAAAAGGTAATCTTTAATATTGATCTCACATAAACTTAATTAAGTTTAAAATAATGGAGATTAACCTATTCTAATTTTTCTTTATCTTTTTTTTAAGTGCTCTGATTTTCTTTTTTATAGATGATGATAATTAGTCTTTTTAGAACATTATTGCATAGAGCAATCAAATACCTTTGATGCTTCTGTACAACAAATGATTGCCCAGGTCAGTAACTAATTACCTTTCAACCATACAGTTCCCAACTATTGGCAAAACATTTCTCAGAAATCCTGGCCAACACAGCTCAAAAAGTCCCAACACATCTTCAGACTGGCAGCTGTAGATCTTTACCAACCCTTTATGCCTATGGCAAACTTCTTGTTAAGAATTTCAAAGAAACACAGACTACAATTAATGTGGAGGAACAAAACAATTAATGTTCACTTGATATTGCTAGAATCTTTGTAGGAAAACTCATTAAGGCTGAGACAGAAACAAGAATATTTCAAAGCATCATGAATGAAGCCTCAATTCTAGTGTAGAAGATGTTGCAATTCTGGTTTTTGTGGGACAGATGGTCCCTCAGTTTGGTTCGTGCTCACCTTAATTCACTCATAAATGAAGGTGAGACTCTATATCTCAACTGCTTATCTTCTGATCTGAAACCTGAATAATAAAACTCTTCCTAGTCAGGCTCAGCTCTTCACAACTATTTAGGTGCTGAGAACAATAACAGCAAATATAATCTTATACTATTTCCACAGCAATTCATTCTGAGCAGAATACAGAAAAGATCTTTTTCAATGGAGTTATTCCAATGAGTCCATATTGAACATTGATATTTCAATTATACTTACTGAAGAAGTAAGTTTTAGAATATATGTGTCTAAATATTAAGGCTATATATAACATATAGTGCTGCATACAACAACAAATATAAAATGTATGTTTACATAGATTATTATAAAACCTGTTGCCCATATTTATCTTACTGGGATCTTATCTGACTGAACAGCAGATGGTCGGGTTGTTGATTGCTTCATAGGCACATACAAAGCATATTTAGAAAAGATTCAGTGTGCAAAACTTGATGAGAAAATACAGGTTTATGCTGATTTGAAGATAAAGAGGTACAGCCACTTGCTCATGGCTATAATCTACTGCTCCAGGAAAGTTGATAATCTTAACAGAAGTTGAGAAAGTAAACAACACAATTCTGAATGTTTCTGATGCATTGGATAATTAAATTAATGAAGATCTCTAGTAAGTTCTTTTTTTCATAATCTTTATTCATTGTGCTATCTAGCTAATTGAATCAGTATCTGACAAACAACACAATGCACATGGATTCTCCAACTTGATGCCCATCAAACATAATGATCTGCAGCTCCTAGAATTTCTAGCCTTCATCCATATTGACTGATTGCTTCTGTTCTTGTCTTATTCTATGTTAAATGGTAAATCCTTTTGAATTCAGCTTTGTCTTACTCCTGTACACTATTATTGTTATATGTAGAGGCCAATTATGGAGCATATTGCACTATCAGCATGCAGGTATGGTAAACAGCAGGTAGAATGCATATAAGCCCTTGAAAGATTGGCTTCGCCAGGGCCTTCCATAATAAATTAAGATGAAAACCCACCTCTCTTATGTTATAACAGATAAGAAAATTATTAGCTGGATTTTTTTTCTCTTTGAGTTATGCAAACCTCTCTATTTCTTCTTTTCCCTCATCACCTTTGCCTTCATCTCTCAGCAATAATTCTGTGACAAGATATATCTTCTGGCAGTTCTGCTAACTATGTCCTTGCATTCCTTTACACCTTACAAAACTGCAAATATAATCCAAGGCCAGGCTGTTGGAAGGAGATCGGGATGTGGGATACTGCAAATCAGAGGTGTGGTAAGGAAAGATGAGTGTATGCAATAGATAACTGTACTTGATTAACTAGACTTAAATAGTGTGGGGCAAAGTTGCCAGGTGAAAATAAAAATTGTCAGTTCAGTTTAATTTCATGGTGAATCAAACAAGGAAATTAGATTCTGCTTCTCCGTTAGTTTGACATGTACAGCAAGTGACAATTAAGAAATGATGGGAAAGAACTTCTGTTTATCTGAGAACTCATGATTTCCAGATACGCAGGGAACATATATTTGGTCCCGCTTTGTGGAATAGTTTGATAAATTAGAGCTAAGGACTTTTAATTTAAATGGACAGTTGAATGTGCTCATGATCCTTTGGAGCATATATAATAGAGTATAGGGAACTTCATTTTACTTCTAACAATATTTTAAGAAGTTACAGAACATTATCAAGTGCATTGTCAGTGGGTGAGGATTTCGTTAAATTCAAGAAAGGCAACTGATTGAGGAAGAAGAAACCTGAGTATCTGAAGATTTAAGTAAGATGAATTAAGACATTAAAGTCAATTATACTTCCTGCTTTAAGAGTCAATATGGACATATAGCTAGTAAAAGCTGAGTGCAAAACAAATCATGCTCCACCTTCTATTTCTCTTTCCTATCTAACAGTATGGGGGATAGGGAAGAGCTGCAGAATGCAAAGACCAAGAAGCCCCCTCTCATCCAAACACCAAGAGCAGAGAAATGCCAGGTGCATTTTCATAGGTAGTGGGTAGTTACAAGTGAAGGGCCACTGGGCTAATCTGAGCAGTCACAGGGAAGTGGCCAATACACCTTGAGTACAGTTTTTTTTTAATGGGTGAGACAAAGGTAAAAACATAGAGGAAAGTCACACCACCACCACCCCCACAGCAACCCTGGTGCATTTTTAGCTATACGCATCTGCTGCCTATTTATATTCGTCCTTGGCCAAATCTGGCTGCTCTGTTGAAGAGATGTGCCACCTACCTCTCTTGGAAAAAAAAAATAATCCACGACCGGAGAAACTGCATAGACAGGATAAACAGCATGGGTTATATCCATAAACTTATTGAAAGCATACAGAGCATGCAAAGTTGTTATGAGCAAAGTCTTCAAATGACAACCGATTAGGCCAATTGTCATGTTGATAGCATTCATAGCAAAGACAAATATTGTTCCAGCACTGCTTTTTTTGTTTACTTATTTGGCTCCTGGTGATGAACTGTCAGCTTTATTGAAAATGATTCCATGGGAGGACTAGAATTATGCTTTATTGAGATAGACTAAAGTATAGGCTCTTGCAAAGGAGGGGCCAATCTGAAGCTCTTTCTAATATTTTCCTAACCTCCCTTGACTTAATACATGCTCCTACACCTGTTGTTGTCTTAACAGCTTCTGGATAGTTTTTCCAAGGTTATCTCCATGGTTCCCTACATGACATGATAACAGATGAACATGAATGTCTAGTAATTGAAAAAAGGGCTTTCCAAAACCAAGATGCAATCATATCGGAAAAAGTGGCCAACAAACCTATGCACAGTTTCCAGAGTAGACGGTTGTTTTTTACATGGACTAAAAAGAGCCGTCTTGATAAACAAATCCACTACTGCTAAAAAGGTCATAAAACTATGCATATCTAAGAGAGCTCTAAGAAAATAAATTGTGTCTCAAGGGGAGCAAAATTATCGTGCTGAGCATGGGCAGCAGTATTCATGCTGCTTCTTCTTGCTTGGAAATCCTTGTAAGATCCAGCAGGCAGAATGTATAGATTATTTAGCTGTGACAAAGTCACATTGCCTGGGATGCATCACAAAGAGGCTAGTCTACATTGCACTATATACAATGCCCCTTTGGCTTTGATCTCCCAAAGAAAATTTGGACAGTGCTTAACCCGATCTGAACTAACCATAGCAAATGCCAATATTGGAAATATAAATGGGGTTGGTTGATAATTCTAATAGTGACTGTGGGAATGTCCCACAAACTTCACATTATATTGTGATGTAATGCCCCCTCAGAAGGTTCCCTGGATCCCTGCATGAAATACATCATCTTGAGGGCATTGCTCTCCAATGACTGAATGATCTAAATATCGGGCTGTAGGTTTAGTCATTCTCATAACTGCTCATACATATTTTAATTTTACTCATAATTTTATTCATCATTCATACTATGTGTTTGTAAAATAATTCACTGCTCTGGTGTTTTACATTTTGATACACATTTTATATGTTGTTTGTGTGAATTTTATGCACTATGCTGCATTTTGCTATGCCATATGATTTTTTTTAAAAAAAAAACAAACCCATGGATATCTTTGGTTTGATGACAGATATGACATGTAGAAACCAAATCCCTCACACCAATTCTGTTTTTGACATCCTATTTTTATCTACCAGAAATCTCTGAACAAAAATTGCAATATTTTAAAAACTCTCACATTCTTTGCTGTCTTAGTATAGTGGCAAAGTTGCAACACCTCTTCTTGGAGAGGAAGAGAGCATGCAAATTATGAAAATGAAAAATAAATATCCCACAGCGACAGAAAAAAGGAGAAGAATCTATCTGTGGATCTCAGCAGAGGCTGTTCATCCAAGCCTTTGACCAATGGATTCAATTGCAAGCAAATTGAATCCAACAGATCCAATTCCTGCTGTGATATATCTAACATTTCTTATTTTCATTTCCTTCATTCTTTGAGGAAGGGTTCAAGATTGTGGAAGGAGGGGACCGACAAAAATATCTTATACAAGTGTGCATAACAGGGCACCTGACAATTAATTTTTGTGAGCTAGGAACATAGTAACATATAAGTTAACCAATCAGACATAGAATGATGGCCCAAGTCTTCTATGATTATTCCAATTTCTTGTGATCTTCCAATACCTGCATTGAATGGGCTTCTCTGATTAAGAAATATCTTCATTACAGAATGCTACTTTTATTGCTCACAGTTCTTTATTTCTGTCCAGCTGGAAGGGAGTCTAGAATTAAATGTGCAGGGCAATAGGTCTTCCTCTATCCCCAAAGCCTGAAGAACAGAGTTCAAAATAGAGTTTGAGGCATCAAATTATAAAACAAACGAGTAGCTAAAGATCTGGATGGCAGAGCAGAGACTTGGAGAAAAATAATCAAGCATGAAAAGCTACTTGTTTTAGAGTAGATGAGTTAAATTAAGACCTTTTTCCCGGGAGCTGAGTCTGTGGTCTTGTGCACTCAGCAAAACCAGAACTGTAAGAGTTTGCAATCCTGCCCCACTCCAACAGTTGGACATCTTTAACATTTCCAGGTGGCTCCCATATGAGAATAGGTTGTGCCACTGTTGAATCTGTCTGCCTGCCTTCTCTAGAAATTTAATAATTAAAAAGGTCCAAGGCAAGAATACCAACCACACACTTCCTAGTTAGCATTGAACTTTTGTGTAGGTAACACACATCTAATGTGTAGGTAACACACATCTAATGTTTACACACATCTAATGTGAGTAAAATGCAGAGAAAGAACTTCTGAAAAAAAATGAGATGTCATCTAGGTAAACTACAACATATTGTTCAGAATATCTGAAATTATCTCGTTCACAAATCTGGAAATGACTACAGTAATTAACTAGATCAAAGACATTATTGTATAGTCAAACTTGCCATAACGAGTGTCAAAAGCTGTTAAATATTCACGGCTCTGCTTCATCTGAATTAAATTGTAAGCTCTTCTCAAATCCAGTTTAATGAAAATCTTGCTTTATGAAGATGCTCAACAGATCTCAAAAAAAAGAGGCAGTGGATAGTGATCTCTAAAAGGTACAAATTTGACATATCTTAAAGAAAAAATGATATTTCTTTTTTATAGGAATGGTGCAGATGTGGCAGATGAAGTCCAAAGAAGTTTTTTTTTCCAATTGACATTCAGAAACTTTTCTGTTTAGCTGGAATCTGAGGTTCAATAGGCAATTTAGTAGAGGTCATTTGTCCAATGCAGAAAATAGGTTGTGGCTTCCTCTTCCTCCCCAAACAGAACCAAAATCTGCATATCTTTCTAGCAAAGAAAGAGATTCAGGAAGTGGTGCAGGAAGGATGTCTGTAACCAGTGTCGTTGATACTATTGAGAGAGAAATGAAACTGTTCCTTGTTTTTAGGGAATAGTCAGAATTATGTGTTTTGTAACCAGTGTATGCCTAAAGACAATTGGGATATGCAAGGAAGTAGTCAAATACAAAATTTGTTACAATGTTTTGTAACAAAAAGTTACAAAAATTCTCAGCTTATTTGTCTATGTGACAAGCCTCAAAGAATGCCTATGCTGTGTCAGCCATTATTTCTTTTTAGCTTGCCTACGAACTTGGGGGACGGGGGTGGGGGAGAAGAAGGGAAGAATGGAATTCAGACTTTTGATATTGAGAGGCCAGTTCGTGAGAACCAAGGACTTCCAAGATTTGTTTACTGAGAACTAAAGAAATTGAGGGCAATAGAAGAAGGGGATGACAGAGAATGAGGTGGCTGGATGGAGTCACTGAAGCAGTAGACATGAGCTTAAATGGACTCCAAAAGATGGTAGAGGATAGGAAGGCCTGGAGGAATGTTGTCCATGGGGTTGCAATGGGTCGGACACGACTTCGCAACCAACAACAACAAAGAAATTCTCTCATAGCAATTCTTTCACTTATAATTGGATAATGTGATCTGCACTAATAAGGGGAGGGAGGTTTCTATACTTTTAATATAGCAATTTATACATTATTATTTATTATTATTATTATTATTATTATTATTATTATTATTATTATTATTATTATTATTAATTTTAATTTATATACCGCCCTTCTCCCGCAGGACTCAGGGCGGTGCACAGCATATTAAAACAAGTACAAATACAATACAAAAAATATAGACCCCTATAAAACCAAATTAAAAACCAAATATTAGAAGCTGTTATTCCTATTAAAATTATTCTTAAAATCATCCCTAAGTAAAATCCTCCCTAGGTCAGGCCCGCTTGCTGGAAAAGCCATGTCTTGAGGGCACGGCGGAAAGTAAGGAGATCCGGAATCGTCCGGATCTCGGGGGGTAGTTCGTTCCAGAGGGTGGGGGCACCCACAGAGAAGGCCCTCCCCCTGGGGGTCGCCAGCCAACATTGTTTGGCCGACGGCACCCTGAGGAGACCCACTCTGTGGGA
Organism: Protobothrops mucrosquamatus; assembly: GCF_001527695.2. Classification (NCBI taxonomy): domain Eukaryota; kingdom Metazoa; phylum Chordata; class Lepidosauria; order Squamata; family Viperidae; genus Protobothrops; species Protobothrops mucrosquamatus. The sequence goes on from NW_015386797.1 coordinate 60,357, forward strand.
GCGTACCAGTCTATGGGAGGAAATCTGTGGCAGAAGGCGGTCTCGGAGGTAACATGAAATAACCAGAGCTGGTTTTTCTTTCATCTGTGCTGAAAGGATGTGCTCAATAAAGTTTTGCATTACAGATTGGATCATCTCAGCTATGCTTACTTCATTGAGTTCGTCAGTCGGAATCTTGACACTATGGAGATTCTCAATTATCCAGATCATAGTTGTCCCAAAAGTGCTTTTCAAAAGGCAACTGGACTTTCTTGATTTTTTTTCCTTGAAAATGTTTCTCTTCTCATCCAAGAAGCTTATTCAGTTCTCAAAACTTCAGTTCTTCAGTTCTCAAAACTTAGTTCTTCAGAACTGAAGAAGCTTCTTGGATGAGAAGGTCAATGTTTTCAATGAAAAAGCCAAGCACCTTTGGGTCTCAGCTCAGCTGAAGGAAGTGGCCTGATTAGATAGTCTGCCACTGACTGTTTCTCTGCATAGGCTTGTCTGATAGTCATGTGTACACACCAAGGAGCCAAAGAATTGCCTCTTCTTTGTCTGATGATCCCTTGCTGAAAATTTGGTCAACTAGGTGGTTGTGTGTGCACATTTTCTTGAAGTTGAGACTTTGGTGTGATTTCAGTTATGAGGTGTTCTACATTTCCACAGGTGAGACTCAACCCAAGGAAACTTACCAGGCCAAGTTCCCTTAAATGTCCATGTGTATTTTGGATTTCAGACTGTTGGCATTCAAGGATGCAACTGGGAAGTGGGAAAGAAAAGCTCTGAAACAAGCTCCTTTTGTTCCTTCTGTATCTCAACCCTTCAGCCCATCATCAATCACCACACAACATTGAAATCTTTCAAAGTCTTTAGTGAACCTTATCATGCTAATTCATCTCTCAGTTAATTATAAAGACTTCCTAAAACTTTTTGATTAAAGCAACATAATTCCAAGACATATCCTTCTTAAGGCTTTCAAGATTAATATCAAGTTATTTGAGCAGGCAGCTCAAGAAACCAGAACTTTTGGATTTCTGGAAAGGTTTTTATTGCTAGTAAAGTAATGGATCAAAATTTTGAAAGCATGCCAATGCAATCCACCAACTCAGCCCATTTCGTGTGAAATGAAGGTAAAGTTATTCTGAGTTTTCTTTCCTTCCCATCCTCCTTGGTTTCAGGAACCTCCTCCTCTAATGATCATGCTCTAGGTTGCCATCACAGAAAGTTAATTTAAGAATTTAAAAAGTATAAAAATCACCCTAAGTTTTAAAATATATTTCCTGAATTTTGTGGGGATAAACTGGAAAACTGGGCTGCCTCTTGGATTATTTTTTAAAAGGAAAAAAAAAATGAATTTTGGGAGGAATGAAAAATAATCCAAAGGGCAGAAACATTTTTATCTGCTACATATGCTTAAAATATACAGTCCAGTCTCAAGGACATTGCTGTCTCATTTAAGATGTAACGGCATAAGCTTCCCCGTTGCATGCACACACAAAGGAGCACTGCAAACCATCGTTTTATTGAAAGCACTAGATTTTGCAGAATAGCTGAACTTCAGAAAGACTGAGACACAGTGGATGTTTGAAAAACCTTTCCCATATTCGGCCTCCCCCTCTACATTGCCTATTGCAATGAATTCTGGCAATACATTTTGGCAGCATCTTTCCCCCAAGATTGCTTTTATTAGAACTATTTTTGCAGCAGGACGTGTCTATATACGCACACCCCGACACACATTTGCATCCTTCTCCATATTAATATTAAAATATAAAATTAAAATCATAAATATTAATGATTTAGATCAAGTGTAGTGTTAGGCCATGGTTCATTACTTCCCTACATTCTGTCCTCACAATGTTGCATGCAGATAACCCAAATGACTTCATAAAAATGGAGCACATACTGTTAAGCAGTGATTAATTCTTGCAAGCCCATGTGATGCACTGCTTTTTTTAAGGTTGCCAAAGTGATAGATGGTAGACCACATACTTTGACTAGCTCAGCAAAAGGCTATAGGGAAATATCTGGAATATATCTCCAGGGGAACAACTGTTGGGAATGAAGTCACCTTGAGGTGACGATGAGGATGAGGCAATGACCCAAATCTATGTGTTCAAGAAAGAATAGAGGCAGCTGCTCAGAAATGCATTTTGTAATGGATTCTTTCTTTTAAAGGGTGCATTTGTTATTTTAACAATGTGTTTAACAAAGGATGTACCTCTTTTTTTCAGAAGAGCACAAGCATTTAGAAAAGAACACTTCTGTCTCTCTCTCTCTCTCTCCTTTTCTCCTGCATAAGGTTTACATTGTCTTTTTATGTTTGTCATATTATATGCATCAGAAAATGAGCTCCTTTGAAGGATACAAACCAATAGCCAGTTCAATCAAGAGCAAAGTGTGAACTGAATGCATTAAGAAAGCCAAGTATGTTACTATAGCAATTTAAATTATTCAGTGATGCGCTCCAATTTTAAATGAGCTAGTCAAAAATGACACGGTGATCTCAGCTCCAATAGTTTGACCAAAATAGTCAAAAATAGTCTTGATGTGCAGGGCCTACTAAGGGTGGTCCAACATATATGAAATAGATTTTTCTCTACCTATTTTCTCTGTAAAGAAGCAGATCTCAATTTTTAATGGTCAAAATTTATTTCATGTTTGGTAGCACATTCCCACTGTAATAGAAAGAAAAAAAAACCCTTTGAATAAAACCCCTCTGTGGGTTTTACTCCGCTAGAAGTAGCCGACTTTAGAGGGCAGTGCTCATCTCCGTTTCTTTAAGCCATTTAAACAGTGCTTTCCAAAGATGCTTATATGATCATGTGGCTAGCATGACATCATGCTGCAACACAAAGCATATCATGAAACACAGAAAGCTGTTATCTTCCCACTGAAGTGGTACCTACTATACTTGCATTTACATGTTTTTAAACTGCTAAGTTGGCAGGAGCTGAGGCAAGTGACAGGACTTCACTCTGTCACACGGTGGTAGGATTCGAACTGCCAGAGTTTAAGCCACTTAGCCACCATACCTCTACCCTGTGAATAAGCTTGGCTAATATTTCAGGGGTAGTGAATTAAAGGCCTTGTTAGAATTAAACTTTAATCCAAAATGTGGAAGCTAGTTATTTTTTTTTCCTTATGTCAACTATACATCTACTTGATCGAATCTATTTCACACACTTTCAGTATATCCTAGTTTGTGTAACTCAGAGAAATGATCCTTGTCACAGTCATTAAAATCAGGAACTTTTAAATCCAGTTGCATATATGTCAATGATGGTCAGTCCCACAATACCATCGTTTTTATCCTCTACTTCTTCATTGCTATGGGTTTCAAAATGCTAAGAAAATCGTGAACAAATATCAGCAACTTCCTCAGACAAATAAATATGAAAAAGCTGACACTCAGGGCCTCTAAGTCGAGAACATATTGCCACTCATATTCAGAGTAGACAGAGTATGCTCTCAATGTTTAATTTTAGTGAGAAATACACGGCTGCCCTCTACGCTAAGCAGAAAGACAATATATTTAACAACCAAACAAATGTTTTTCTCTCTTCATCCATCAAGTGAAAAATACTGGGAATAAAAATGGTACTTTAATGGGGAGGAAGACACAAGTCACCCTTAATAGAAAAATCCATCTCTGCAAAATCAATGGCCAAGTTTGGCTTCAAAGAATGATCACTGAAAGCCATTAAATTACATCAGCTCCACAGTATGAAACTAAGCAAAAGATAGTGTAGCAAGGACAGAGTACTAATAAATTGAACTGATAAATAAATGAAGTACTGTAGACAATTTCTTTAGTTCGGCTTGCATTCAGGAGCAACAAAAGGTGGGAAACATAGTAAATCCTGGCTCCATCTTAGTAAATCCAAATATAAAACTAAAAAAAAAAAGTTTTTTAAAGCAAATATTTGATTATGTTTCCAAGACTGAATTGAGCTCTTCCAATCACTTGACTTTCTTTTCTTTTCTTTTCTTTGTAATATATTTTATTGATTTTTTAAAAAACATAAATCACTTAATAATTGGTGAACAGTGTGTTGTCTGGGTTACATTTGTAAAACAATTATTAACAATTGATTACTATAATCCATAATCCACATAATGGTTTTAGATGATTTCCTCTTTTCCCAAAATATCCTCTTTTGCAAACATTGAGTTAATACAATTCTTATTGTTTTGATAGATAACAATTTTAAATATATATATTTTCCCAATATTCCTAAAAATAATAATCACATCAATATAATATTTCCTTTCTATCCAATCATTCTGGTTGCCTTATCATAGATCTAGTTACAGTCCTTCTTTTAGTTTGTTTCTCCCACCAATTTCTAGATATTCTTACTGGTTAAGATTTTCTCAAAAATTAATTACATTAAAAAATTGAACTCTATTTTTTCCATATGAACCATCTCACACTTTTACATTTCTTAAGGAATAGATAAAATAATGAAAAAAAAGAAAAGAAAGGAGAGCAAGAGTAAAGAAACATAGAAAATAACATAGTACTTAAAATATGTATCCCTCCTAAACTAAAATATATTTATTTTCTAAATTTCTTATTCTTTTTAACCATAATTAAAATATATATTTAATCTTTAAACATTCCATTTAATACATCTAATAATCTAGTCCTTTAACTCTTATTCAAAACATTTTTATCCATTATAATTTTCTTAAATTCAATCACATTTAGGTATCTAAAACATTTCCTTTATCTAAGTCATTTCAACTTTTTTATATTACTCATATCAAGAAAGAGAACAAAAAAGGGAAAAAAGCATATTATATTATTTAGGGAATTCATCCCTCTTAGAATGACATATATATTCCAAAACTTTTCTATTTCTTTAACCATATTCAAACAAATGTTTCTTTTTTAAGTATTCTCTCTGGTAAGTCCCATCATCTATTTTCTTGGTTTCCACTTTAGTCTTTTTCCTTTGCCCAGTATCTTTCTTAATCAATGTATTTTGCTGAATCAAAAAGTTTTTCCGTATGTTCATAATGTTGCTGTAGATATAAAAGGTAAATCAGGTGAAGTGTCTTTGTATGGGGCTTCTGCCTTTCCATGTTTGTTGAAAATCTTTTTCTTTTTCTTTCTCACTTCCTTTCTCTCCAATATTCCTGACATCTTTACAGTCCATTTTATCCAAACTGTTTTCTTGTCCTCAGATTTATTTTGTAGTCTTAAGGGATAAGTTGTTTTTTCCAATTCTTGTGAATTTTTTCCCACTAGGATTAAATCATGTTTCCTTGTTTTGTTAAGTTCCATCTTTAAGTCTTTATTCTCAATATTTATCTGTTTTATCTGCTCCTTCTCTGTTGTTGTTTTCTGGGAATTTTTTTGTTGTAAAGTTAATTTAGAAATAGATTGATTTATATTTTCAGAGTTATTTTGGATTTCTTTGTGGTTTAAAGTCACTGTTGTTTGAATTAGTTGCAGTATACTATATATCTCCTGTGAAGCATTTATGTTTTCTTGATATGCTCTTTCTACATGTCTCTGATCCATGATGGCCAAGACTTTGAGTTTTTCTCTTCCTTTCTTTTCTCTGCAAATAGCTTTAGAGTCCCAATTAAATAGATATTTGTTAACCAAATAATTCAAAAAAGGTTTTTTTCTGAAGTTTATAATTCTCTCTTTATCTAGGCCCAGATTGTTGTCTTTTTTTGTCACAGTTGTTCTTTTTTGTTAAAATCTTGAAGGTCACAAACATAGTTTAGCTTTTCCCAGGTTTTGCCAAGTCTTATATTAAAGTCATAGCTGTCATAATTTTCATCCACCACTAGATGTCAACAACTATTTGTTTTTCAATTTACAAAATGAACAATTTTCTTTAAAATGAGAGTCTTAACCATTCAAACAATTTTAGATTTATCCAGATTTAAGTTTTAAATTTCAGGTTTTATATTTATTTCATTTCCATATATTTTGATCCTCCATAAAAAGATTAATTTGCCGCTTCTGTTAGTATAAGGGTGGGGCGGAAATCCCCCTCCTTCCTTTTTGGAGGTATTTTGCTTCTTGGGGATCTTTTCCAGGAAATTAAATGTAGAATAGAAAAGAGGAAATTGACTTCCTCACCCAGTTTCAAGCACTCTGTTCACAGTTGTGCTGGTTAGTGCTTTTGGACTTCGGTTGCTAGTAGCTTGGGCAGGTCAATGCAATATGGCCAACCTTTCTTCTGTCGGGTTAGAAGGTTTTCCGCACGTCAAATGGAATGGCCGCCGCCATTCAAAAATTGCTGGAGCACCCTTCTTTCTTTGGGGCGACTTAAACCCATTTAGGGTTCCCAGGCAGGGCGAAATTAGCCACGGGCGTGTGGAGAATCTGCAAGCCCATGACTGGTTGCTACTGTGCAAAACCAGAAGTTCCCACTTGATTTTCTGTCAACCTGTAAAATCAGCAGTTACCTAATCAGTAATTAGGTTTACATCAGGAATAAACACTAAATGCAGTGGTGGGATTCAGCCAATTCACACCAGTTCGGCAGAAGCACTATCTAATTTTTTGTTGCCCAGGCCCAGAATGGACTTCCGGAAGCGGCATCCATGCAGAGAACCGGTTGTTCACATATTTGAATTCCACCACTGACTAAATGTATTGCTTTGGATTACACATGCAAAAACAGTGTTTACAGACATAAAATTAAACAGAGGAAAGTCCAGGATCTGATCACTGAACATTCATAAATACAAATATGCTAAGCAGCATACAAAGAAAATGTACTGGCAGGCAAGACATTTATACTTCAAACTTGTATTCAATATACTAACAGTGTGACACACGCTTTAGAAACTAATGAAAAGGCCATCTAGTTAAGTTAGCAAATAAAACAATACTTAATAAATAAATACCTGCCACTGTGTTCTAAAAACCTATGGCATCTTTCTGTATATATCAATTCAATATTGGTACCCCTTTTGAATTTCTAGAGTGCCAGTTTGGTGTAATGGATAAGGCAAAAGGTCAGAAATTGGGAGACTGTGAGTTCTAGTTCCACTTTAGGCATAAAGCCAACTGGGTGACATTCAGTCAGTCACTCTCTCTCAGCCCTAGGAAGAGGGCAATGGCAAGCTACTTCTGAAACCTTGCCAAGAAAATTGCATGGACTTGTTTGGGCAGTCACCAGGAAATCATCACTCAAATACATAAAAACTTGAATTTCTGTTTCTTCTTAACCGAACATGCAAGGTTTTAGGCCTGAGATGGCTTTATTGACATGTATTCCACTTGTTTTCATTATTTTAATTAGACAAATAAAATAATCAGTTTTCCCTAAATATCCAAGATGGCTAAAAAAAAATCAATAATAAAAATACTATTGAGGAGAATATTTGTAGCTTGGAGCTGAACTGTGGGGTCCTTGGTGCTCTCTTAGCTTGGTGGTTTTCTTGCAGACATTTCATTACCAAACTAGACAACATCGTCAGTGCAGTGATAGGTAAATGTCTAAAAGAAAGCCAAGCTCAGAGAACACTAAAGACCCCACAAAAATGCTATTAGAAAAGCTTAAATGAGCATAAAAGCTGTTTGACAAAGCTTAAGAGCAATTCCATCAAAACAGTGCTGCAGAAGATAGATCACCTCTGATTTTACAAGAACAATCTCTTCGAGAACAACAGATTGTTTCCTAGGCAAAATTGCTTTCTCTCATTCCCCAAATCATCCACATATACCATTAGAGATATATAACAATACAGGGGCTAAAATTTTCAATATTTACTTAATGGGAGAGGAACTGCACCTTTGGAATGCTCCATTTTGCAACTTCTAGAAGAGGTATGGCAAACTGTGGCATAGAATTGTGGCTGCAGCAAAGTACCAAAATAACAGCCTTGGAAACTTGCTGTATATGGAGAGGACAGGAGATGACCCATATACGCTCTGGACAACTGCTCCTCTTAAGAAGATCATAGGGCAGCAGTTTTTGGTGGATTTGAGCACCAGGAGACAATATGATTAGCCAATTGCTCAATAGTGAAATCTCTAATAATCTCTAATAATAGAGATTTTTAGACATTAAATTCATAAACATCATTTTTAATCACTTTTGGAAATTGCTCATTAACTACTTCTAAGGTATTAGAGACCTTCAGAATGACAAGTTTGAAAAGTCCGAGTCTGCCTTCTATCTTGAACAAAAGAAAAAAATAATCATTAGCTTAAGAATGTACGGTAATTACATCATTCTAGAGACTTCTAGTAGGTAAGGAATGGATCTGTAGGTGAACCTCTCAGATCATCTCAACAGATGTAAAAGGACTTCTGGGAGGTTATATCTACACCATGTAGCACTTTAAAGGTAATAAACCAGCACTTTGTATTTTACTGGAAACAAATGGGCAGCTGGTGTAATGCTTTTAGCACAAATATAATGTAACCTCTGGGAATTAAAGTTCTGTACTAATAGAAGTTTGTGGACCTGCAAACTATTCAGGAATAGACAAAATGTTTACGAGTGGACGCAGTTGGTACATCAACTGATAAAGGGGAAGCAAATGATGATTCCATTTCTAAATAATGTTGCCATTGTGACTTTCAACAGACATATAAGAATGTTGGAGCTTGTATTGTGATGTCATGATCCTACTTTTGTCCTCTTGACAAAAATACCAGATCCTAGTATCAGTCTAGGAATCATAGAGAGATTTTGATCATGACAGAACCTCAAATTGTATACTTCCTATCAATAGCAGAAATATCTCTAGACTATGGCACTTCATTATCAGCATCTTTGTCTAGATTCAATTTCAATTTATCATCCCTCCTTCAACATTGTCAGTAAGCACTTGGAGAACCCATATCATTACCTGAAGTTATTACAGAGGATGGGATCTATGTTGATGCGATCAACATATTGATAATGTATAAAACGTATCTCAGTGGGTTTCACATACATATTGAAAGACATTAGAGACAGAGTGGAGCTCAGTGGAACATCATAAAATATCTCCAGTTTTAAGGAAAGCCTGCAGTTAACATCACCTAAAATGTATCACTATATAGGAATGGAATCATTGCAAAACAATGCCTCTTGTTCCTGAATCCCTTTGGTAACCTTGAAGATACTATGGTTCATAGTGCTGAAAGCTTCTGGAAAATTAAGAATCTGTTATCCTAAAACAAAAATTATCTATTAGGCCAACCAAAGTGGTATTGACCCATAAATATGCTGTGAAGCTACTCTGAAATGGGTAATCTTCTTCCACTAGAACAATTTGCAACTGAGAAGCCGCCAGGCTTGTAATCACTTTGTCAACCATGAAACATTATAGACTGTCCTATATTTGCCATCTCCAAGGCACCCAAAACAAATTTCTTAAGAAGAAATCTAATAATTGCCTTATTTAAATTCTCCAGTCCCTCCCCTCAGAGACACATTCATGTTATTTATTTAAACATTTCTAGCTACCTCTAGTTACAAACCAAGTTGAAGGCAAATTAAGAGGATAGATAATGGGTTGTGCTATTCCAAGCATGCTGTTCACAACCTTGGGTGTCACAAATTGAAATTCAATCTATGTAATCCTATTAGAAGAATTAGCAGACCTCTCTCATAATTGACTGAGCATCAATAATATTATCATGCAGGAAAATGCATGTGTTTATATTTAGTTTTATAAATATGAATTAATGAAAAGTCATTATTTGTATTAAAGAACAGCTACAGGGAGACAAGATAAAATGGTTATTAACAGTGATATAATTATATTATTATGAAGACATTTAGTATTTATATAATTTTTATTAAGGCTACTACTGAATTATTTTTTTTATGGTCTTAAACAATAGTTCAGTTGAAACCCCTTTTGGTTATGAAATACTGAATCAAATCTTTGAATCAGTTTGAGGAATGAAACTGAATCAGGTGGTTCTATATTCTTTTGAAGATATTCTAAGACAAGTAAAAAAAATCAGTGGAGTTTCTAGTTTGAAGAATCTTGAACAGTGTTGCTAATTTATTTCACACATAGAGAAAGACAAAGTGGACTTTAGTGATTGATGAGTTCTCTAATATTGATATTCACAGTCGTCCAATTAGTTTTATCACTCAAAAAAAAATCTGTATATGGGGAAGAAGTGGTCTGTTCTTTGTTGTCCCTCATGCATCTGCTAGAAATTGCTTTAAGAAAGTTTGCTTGGGGGGCTGTACTGTATGAGAGAGAAACTCGGGTTTATTTAATGCCAGAAACAATTTGAAACAGTGAAACAGTGAAACAGACTTTCGTGTATAGTATGCAAATCATGTTTAATAAACATGTAATTGAGAAGTAAGGGTGGGGTAGATGACATGCATAATGATACCATGACAATTTATGTACTTATCAGAAGTCATTTCATCATGACATAGTTTATATATTTATTTACACTGTAATACATTTATTATCACTGCCCACTCCAACAGACTCTTGGAGATTTACAATATCCTAATATATAATTAAAACATTGAAAAACATGAAAGAAACCCTGGTGGGCCAAGCTAAAAAGCAACCATACCAATCAAAAACATGACAGGCTCTCCTCCCCAGATCCATTAACTCCAGACCTACGAACAGAGCCAGGTGTGAAAGGCATTCTGGAACCCCAGGAGAAAAAGTACCATATATATCTCTGGGGTGATGCAGTTCCAGATGCTGGGGCAGTAGCAGAGTCCTAGTAGACAATCATTTAAATATGAGCCAGCAGTGTGCTGTAGCTGCCAAAAAAGCCAACACAGTGCTAGGCTGCATTAACAGAGGGATAGAATCAAGATCACATGAAGTGTTAATACCACTTTACAATGCCTTGGTAAGGCCACACTTGGAATACTGCATCCAGTTTTGGTCACCACAATGTAAAAAAGATGTTGACACTCTAGAAAGAGTGCAGAGAAGAGCAACAAAGATGATTAGGAGACTGGAGGCTAAAACATGTAAGGAACGGTTGCTGGAATTGGGTATGTCTAGTTTAACGAAGAGAAGGACGAGGGGGGACATGATAGTAGTGTTCCAATATCTTAGGGGCTGCCACAAAGAAGAGGGAGTCAGATTATTCTCCAAAGCGCCTGAAAGCAGGACAAGAAGCAACGGATGGAAACTAACCAAAGAGAGAAGCAACCTAGAACTAAGGAGAAACTTCCTGACAGTTAGAACAATTAACCAGTGGAACAACCTGCCTCCAGAAGCAGTGAATGCGCCAACACTGGAAGTTTTTAAGAAGAAACTGGACAGCCATTTGTCCGAAATGGTATAGGGTTTCCTGCCTGAGCAGGGGGTTGGACTAGATGACCTCCGAGGTCCCTTCCAACTTTATCATTATTATTATTATTATTATTATTATTATTATTATTATTATTATTATTATTATTATTATTATTATTATTATTAAAGCCTACATCTTCGGTCCCACAAGGTGATAATATTTATTTACATCCATGAACACCAACTAACAGAAGACATGATGAAAACTTCTTAATTTCACAACACATGGATATACTTAACCATAGTTTTAAGTGGGAAATTATGAGCAGCCCAGACCAAAAATACTAGGGAATTCCTGGAAGCTTAACACTCAGTATCAACAGGCACACAGAGATAAACCACATATATACACTATTACAAAGCTAGAAGAAGAAGAAGAAGAAGAAGAAGAAGAAGAAGAAGAAGAAGAAGAAGAAGAAGAAGAAGAAGAAGAAGAAGAAGAAGAAGAAGAAGAAGAAGAAGAAGAAGAAGAAGAAGAAGAAGAAGAAGAAGAAGAAGAAGAAGAAGAAGAAGAAGAAGAAGAAGAAGAAGAAGAAGACAAGAATACTTCCTCACCAGCAATCAACACCCAGACAAACAGGGATTAAGACCCACATTAACACCAGAAAAACAAGCAAGCAGTAAATAATAGTCTAATCAAGGAACTACAAAGAGAAAACAACATTCCCACCAATACTGACAGGGCAAACTACAGTATATAAACAGAGAGCGAACCCCACTGCCTTGCAGCACTGAAGATGTTACTCGATTGGTTAACAAAGCATCTGCATGCAAATAACCAAGTTCAGAGAGCACCAAGGACCCCACATGATAACACTGAAGAATAGAATAATAACTTTATTGGCACTTTGAATGTACACTAATCGGCATACATTAAAATGAAATTTCATTGCATACAGCTCTCAAAGGATCACGTCCTCCAATATACACTACATAAATATGACAAAAATAAATAAATAATAAATAAATAATAAATAAATAAATACAGAATCATGCATATACCCACATATATTACATGACACAGAGAAACAACAGTCTAGTTTGGGTTATGTATACATGTGCATGGTGAGAAAAACGAATCTTGCGAGTTTACCAGACGGATGGCATGGGGAACAAAGCTATTACAGAATCGGGTAGTCCTGCTAGAAATACTTCAAAACCTCCTCCCAGAGGGGAGCAACAGAAACAGACAGTAAAGTGGGTGTGTGGGGTCTCTAACAATGCTTTGAGGTCTAAGGGACCTAGACCACCTGCATTCTTCCCAAATGTACTGGGCTGTCTGCCTTCCTAGGTAAACCAGATAGGAAACACAAGTAGATGAGCCAATTCTACTTTATAGTAAAACTACATTAACAGAATCTTGCAGGTCTGAAGGTACGATCTCTCAGCGCCATCTTTAGCTGCTTGAACCATTAGGGCGGGTCCTTTCTCAGTTTCTTTCTCTGACCATTAAGTGATTGAGAGCTCCTACTACCCTTCTTGTCAGATTATTTCTCAGGAAGCATCTCTCCTTTTCCCCAAAGGTCATTCACACATTCCATTTCAAGGGCAGGCAAAAATGATTTGATCAGGCCCTAAGCCAGGCATGTCAAACTCACAATGTCACGTGACGTTGCACGACATATCGTGACTTTTTCCCCATTGCCAGCAATGGGGTGGGCACAGTTTCAGCGTGACACATCCAGCCCGTGGGCCGGCAGTTTGACATGCCTGCCCTAAGCCATAAAGCAGTGCCATATGTACAATGATGTCATCATTTTGAGGTCATAATGGCTTGTTTACATACACATGCCTCATTAGATATATATATAATATAAATTTTTGCTCATCAACCAGTCAGCCAAGAAAGCTAGGGATCAGAGGGTAGTAGATCCTTTTTCCTTAATAAGAACTCTCTCCACCCCCTCTTTTTAATGAACCTTTTGCAATAGAGTATCTCCATAAATTCTTTGCTGGAAAATTTGGATACTTTTATGCTAACCTTTTCTTACCCTGGCTATATATGCCTTGAAGCTGTCTGGCTGAAAATGTGTTAACATCTACTACCACCTCTGCTGTTTTTAGTCGGCTAAAATATAAAATAGCTGCAAACATTTTGGTGCTTCCCGATTATAGTCTATGGCTGCAAGTTTAATCACCTCCAATTTCAAACCAATTAAAATCCAATCTTCTTCTGTTGAAATGTGGAATTACAAATTTACATCAAATCATGCCCCTTTTGATTCTCATATTTGAATCAGATCTTGACTGTGTCTGGCAGCCATGGTTCTGTCTACACCAGGGGTCCCCAACCCCCAGGCTGCGGCCTATTTTGAACCGGATCATGCAAGCTGAGCTGCATGCACATGCGCGTGTGCAGCCTGCTGCTTGTGTGGCCACGTTCCCCTCTCCTTCCCTCCCACTCGGTCCGCCTTGCTGCAAAGGTTGGGGATCGCTGATCTACACATTAGAAATCCACTAGTTTTCCTACTGGGGAAAAAAAACACCATTTCATTCCTGCTCCAGATCATAATTTCTCAGCAGTTTGTAGAAATAAATCCCCTAAACCAAAAGTGATTCCAGAAAATCTAGACATGACCTTCTAAATGCAATATCCTCAAGCCATCTTGCAGAACAGAGTTCTGCAAAGCAGTGAATTGCCTTGAAGGAGGCTTGGCGTGATCCAAATTTTTTGTTCCTTTCCCCAGTCAATAAGTTTGGCACAGAACTGTCATGCTTTCGTGCATTTAGCAAAACTCATATTTTGCAAATCATGGTTTGTTGAACAAGCCATTGTGGATTTGTTTGCACATAGAATTAGGCCTTCATGAATGGGACCACACATCACACTATATTAAACTATATTACAACATTGTTTAAACATGAAGAATTTGGCAAAGCGGCCCCATGCATGCTTACTCAAATTTTCATAATGTTAAAAATTTGGACTTGTTTACTTAGGAGTAAGCTTCACTGAATCCAATGGTATTTAGGTCTGAATAAATAATTCTGATGCCTAGTAATTGGGACCGGTTAAGCAAAGAAAAATGTGCTTGGCTTTTAACATGCCTCTTTTCATTAAATATTTGGCTTCTGTCTTTTGCTGTATGAAATACTTCAAATAATACTCAAGGAATAGATGTGCAACAATTAATTTCTGCAAGAGTCACCAGCAAATTCCACTTAATACCTTCTGTAGAAACAATAAGGGTGGAGGGAAGTGGAATATATTTTTTCCCTGTGTGTCAACA
>NW_015386797.1:75099-79203 GCF_001527695.2 Protobothrops mucrosquamatus
AATACATGTGGCATATGGTTGGCATCGGGACTGATGAGGCACTTGTGGCAAACTGCAAGAAACATAACATTCATTTCTCCATCCAGATTTAATATATTTTCTTAAAACAATTCAGTATATGCTGGGACTTACTCATTTTGTACAGGAAGAAGGAAATGCAGAAATATTAACCAGAATTCCAACATTTTCCAAAGGGCAATGAAAATTGGTGAACAATGGCATCCTCCCACATATCATCTAGAAAATACCATCAGAATGCAAATAATAAATTAATATTTATTTATTATTTTCATATTTAAACTTCCTCCCTGATTCTATCCTGGGTTCTTCTGCATCAAACTTCTTATCTTCTTTTGCTTTCTTTTCTTTCCTTATTCCTTAATACATACCTTAATGTTCCTAATATTCCTTAATGGAGATAGTTAGCAGCATCAAATTTCTGGGTGTGCAGCTAATGACTAGGCTTGCTTGGTCACTCAACAGCGAGACACTGGTGAAGTGAGCCTGCATTTTCTGCGTCACATGAGAAAAGCACATCTTCCTTCTCCTGTCCTTACCATCTTCTACTGAGGGGCAATCGAGAGCATCCTGTCATACACCAGTCTGGTTTGGAAGCATCATTGCTTCAGACAGGAAGGCGGTTCAGAGAGTGGTGAGGATGGCAGAAAAAATTATTGGCAGTTCACTCCCTTCTATCCAGGATATAGCATATAAGCATTGTGTCATGGTTCCGACTGACAGAGACAAATAAAGCAGAACTATGAGACTTGAAAATCCCTCAAAGAACATGTTTATCGGCATAGTCTTAACCAAGTGTGAATACCCAAGTAACAATTGCCCAATTTCAAAGTTTAATGTCCCACCCACAAAACTATGCAATCAACTACGTCCCCCAATATACTCATTTGGTGGCCTTTTTTATGCAACACCCAGTCCCTAGTCGCAGGAACAGTAGATGACCTTGGTTCCCATGGGACAGAAGATTATTTTGTCTAACGAAGCACCTGGGCAACACCCTCCTTCTGTTCCATGTGGCAAACTCAAATGAGGGGAAAAATGGCTGCAGCCAGGCTCATTTGCAGAGTTGACACATTCCTTTTCAGGGTCCACAGGATTGTCTGGGACACTACACATCCTCTTCACAACCTTTTTCCTTGTTACCTTCTGGGAGGAGGCTTCATGGTATTCAGTTACAGTTTTGTTCCATACAGTATTAAACGTGTGAGCTCTCAAGCTTCCTCTTTCCGCTATGTATTCAAGATGGATAGTGATTAATATTTATATGTAAAGGTGTAGGCATATACATATATTGTATATAACATGTTTATATGTGAGTTATGTATGCGTACACTTTTGATAGCAGGCGACATAATTTCATTTTTAATGTGTGCCAGTGTGCCCCCAGTAAAAAATGACAATAAATGTTATCTTAAGCTTAATATCTTTCATTCTTTCATATCATGAGATATACAGGTAGGTTTAAAGAAATAAAAGGGGGATAGGGTTAGGGTTAGGGTTACAAAATAAATCTGAGGACAAGAAAACAGATTGGATAAAATGGACTGTAAAGATGTCAGGAATATTGGAGAGAAAGGAAATGAGAAAGAAAAAGAAAAAGATTTTCAACAAACATGGAAAGGCAGAAGCCCCATACAAAGACACTTCACCTGATTTATCTTTTATATCTACAGCAACATTTATGAACATACGGAAAAACTTTTTGATTCAGCAAAATACATTGATTAAGAAAGATACTGGGCAAAGGAAAAAGACTAAAGTGGAAACCAAGAAAATAGATGATGGGACTTACCAGAGAGAATACTTAAAAAAGAAACATTTGTTTGAATATGGTTAAAGAAATAGAAAAGTTTTGGAATATATATGTCATTCTAGGAGGGATGAATTCCCTAAATAATATAATATGCTTTTTTCCTTTTTTTGTTCTCTTTCTTGATATGAGTAATATAAAAATGTTGAAATGACTTAGATAAAGGAAATGTTTTAGATACTTAAATGTGATTGAATTTAAGAAAATTATAATGGATAAAAAGAATAAGAAATTTAGAAATAAATATATATTAGCTTAGGAGGGATATACTGTATATTTTAAGTGGTATGTTATTTTTTAATGTTTCTTTACTCTTCCTCTCCTTTCTTTTTTTTCATTGTTTTATCTATTCCTTAAGAAATGTAAAAGTGTGAGATGGTTCATATGGAAAAATAGAGTTAAATTTTTAAATGTAATTAATTTTTGAGAAAATCTTAACCAGTAAGAATACCTAGAATTTGGTGGGAGAAACAAATTAAAATAAGGACTGTAACAGGATCTATGATAAGGCAACCAGAATGATTGGATAAAAAAGAAATACTATATTGATGTGATTATTATTTTTAGGAATATTGGGAAAATTATATATTTAATTGTTATCTATCAAAACAATAAGAATTATATTAACTTAATGTTTGCAAAAGAGGATATTTTGGGAAAAAATCAACTAAAACCATTATGTGGATTATGGATTATCAGAAATCAATTGTTAATGATTGTTTTACAAATGTAACCCAGACAACACACTGTTCACCAATTATTAAGTGATTTATGTTTTTTTTAAAAAATAAATATGTTACAAATAAAATATATTACAAAAAAATAAAAAATAAAAAAGTAAAGGGGTCCTGAATATGTAATCAAAGCCTCATCTTTTTTTTCTTTTTTCTTTTGTACATCTATCTGACATACAGTAAACACCTAGGACAGGGGTAGGCAACCTTGACTCTTTTATGACTCGTGGACTTCAACTCCCAGAATTCCTGAGCCAGCATGGCTCAGCTTGGAAACCTCTCCCTTTCCCCTCAGCATGGCTGGCTCAGGAATTCTGGGAGTTGAAGTCCACGAGTCATAAAAGAGCCACGGTTGCCTACCCCTGACCTAGGATAACTGCTGGTTTTGATTGAACATTAAGAAATGGGATCCTGACTCTCTTTTTTTAAGCCATCTTCTTTATAACATCCTCGTTGAACAAAAGTCCTATGTACAGATAGTTCTCAACGTATGATCACAATTTGGACAGGAATTTCAGTTGAAAGTCATTCTGGCACAGTCATTTGATCACCATTTGTGAGCTTCCGACAAGGCAAGTTAATGGAGAACACAGAAGTAAAATTGCAAGTTGTGGTTATGTGATGTCTCATTTAACAGCCAAATGGGAAATAATGTCATAAGCCCATTGTGGGCATGGGATTTTCTGTTTAGTGATCACAGTGAAGAGTGATGGAGTTGTGAGTCCCAATTTTGATTGCTAAGCAGGGACTACTTGTACTACATCGTTTTGGCTACCACAGCTATGAACTTTGTAAGTATTCTGTAAATAGTTCTAACATCCAGAATTACAACTGATTTTAAGAAGGCTTTCAGCACTTACCTTTGTATGCTCTTGATCTTGTTTTCCTCCAGTGGGGTTTTATAACATAAATATCCTCCAGCAGTAGACAATTTTGAAAAACTTGAAGCAAACAATTTGATAGCCAAACTTCTGTCTTGTGTTCCAATCTATTACAAAGCAAAAGTCCATCTCCCTTTCCAAACGTAATTGTGCATATTAAATAGCTTTGACTTTATTCTTTCTCTGATACAGAGACCATTGTCAACTCATGGAAATACCTTTATATTTAATATTTAGTGTACAATGAATCCTGTACAGATGTGTAGAGGACATGATGTTTGGGACAACTATACATGGATAAGTGAAGGAATGCTCCTTTTTCCCCATCCCCTTTCCCCCCTACACTCTGCCTATAGGTTGGCCACATATATACTTCTTACAATAAATAAGTTGGGAGGGACTCGTCGCTCCCATGTAACACCGCTGCTGCGCGAGCTGCACTGGTTGCCGGTGGCCTTCCGAGTGCGCTTCAAGGTGTTGGTTATCATCTTTAAAGCGCTCCATGGCATCGGACCTGGATATCTCCGAGACCGCCTTCTGCCGCAGGTTGCCTCCCATCGGCCGGTACGCTCCCACAGAGTGGGTCTCCTCAGGGTGCCGTCAGCCAGACAGTGCCGGCTGGCGACCCCCAGGGGGAGGGCCTTCTCGGTGGGAGCCCCCA
>NW_015386797.1:79494-116031 GCF_001527695.2 Protobothrops mucrosquamatus
TGGCTTTTTCAACAAGCGGGTCTGGCCTAGGGAATTTTAGTGGGGTTTTTAAGGGTATTTTAAAGGTTAATTTTAACGATTGGCCGCTTCAAATATTTTCTTTTAATTTGGTTTTAATGGATATTTATTGTACTGTGGTTTTACAAGGCTGTTAGCCGCCCTGAGTCCGGTGAGGAGAAGGGCGGGGTACAAATTAAATTATTATTATTATTATTATTATAAAATTCAGATGTATACCATATTAAACATTAGTCCTGTCCAACATTTTGGAATCAATTCTAAAAGGAGCAATAGAGCATGGAGAAGTGTGAATGTACCCTCCATCTGCACTTCTTTGAAGCAGCTGCATTTTTTCCTAGAATTGCTGCATGCTGCTGCTTTAAGAATTTGTAGACAGGTGCTTTATTTGCATTCCTGCACATTCTCAAGCTCTAAATCTTTGGAACTAAATCTGAAGTGCTGAACTTGTATTTTGAACCAGGATCTGCAGATGTAACAAAATAAGGTAGAATCTTTAGGGAGAACAAAATGCAGTAGAATCCATGAGAAGAAAAGTGGATGGTACCACATGATGTGACCCAAAATTCTGGACATAGCTCTGATTAATCTCTATGAAATATAAAATGACAAAATAGATGGACACCATAAACATTATCTGCATACAATTCTAGTATTGATGTAGTTACAAGGGTCTCCAAACTTGACAACTTTATGACTTGTGGACTTCAACTCCCAGAATTCCCCAGCCAGCATTCTGGAAGTTGAGGTCCACAAGTCTTAAAGTTATTAAGCTTGGAGACCCCTGACGTAGTATATGGACAAAGGAATATTTTTAACTGACATGACAGAAGGAGCAGTAATGTATTGGAGCAGATTTCAGATAAAGTTAATAACTACAAGTGAAAACCAGATTCAGTTCACATAATGAGTGAGCCCAGAAATTAAGGTTTGCAAATCATGGTTTGTTGCTATTCATGTCATGATTATGCATATTCAGTATGAAAACTATTCTTGATTTTGTAAGATTGGTCTCCATAATGTAACAGGAATGAGTGGCAAAGCAAATTTGCTGGGATTCAAAATGGATCCATCGAATGCTGTTCAAACAGAATGACTTCAGGGGACTCCTAGGTGCCTGCAGTGAGGAGGGAAAATGTATTCTAGTATGTGTTGTGGTTAGAAGATAGTTTTTTTTTTCATTACAGCACTGCAGACTTGAGGATTTTTTCCTTGCTAGCAAGGCCTTTTGTGGCAGACATATGACATTATGAATCTAAACCCTCAGGCGCATGGCAGACAATTGATTCTTTCATTCTGAAAGGCTTTGAAGCTTGAAGATGGAACCTCTGTTGCACTTGAATGTTCTTTATTGGCTAACATAGTTGGGTCAAAATACTCCAGATCTTTTCAGATGGAGTATTCCCAGTCTTTCCTTATAAAGTCTAGAGTCTGGAGATTGTATCCAGAGGCAAGGAGAATGGATTGAAGGAATACAGCTGCTTCCCCACCCCTCCACTGCCTCCTTCCTGGCTTTAAATGTATCTTTCATGAAAAGAAAAGATGAAGGGAAAGGTGATAAGAAGAGCACGACTCCTTTTACAAAGATAAAGCAAAAGTCTCTTACTGTGCCTTAGAAGTTTTTCTATCACCTTTCTACTGTGCAGAAGAGTTTGTTTAAAAGATGTGCAGCAGAGAGTATGATTTCTTCACCTTTAAGTGGAATTCACGCTTGCGGCCACCATGAGGAAAACCTACTTCTACAAATCTCAGCCAAACCTAATCATGGGGAATTTCACTGACAGAAATATTAATTATCCCCAAAATGCAAAAGAAGCATCTTTAAATAGCAGAAATATCTTTCTGTGTACAACATACAAGGGATATTTAATCAATGGTATGGAATAACCACGGCATTCTGGACAGCATTATACGTGTAATATCTTTGGGTCATTTTATAATATAAGGATTAGATTTCTTTTTCTTTTTGGTCATTGTGTTTTTGCAGCTTCTGCGGCAAAGATAGTAATCAGTGTTGGTGGCAGGTTTTTGTCATTGCAGTTTGATGCTCACTTTCCCATATGAAGCAATAGAGTTCACTCTTATACACTGAAGTCACTGTAATTATATTATTTGACAGTGTTCTTATATACATTGGACAAAAGCAGGATACAAATTTCACTTGTATTACAAAAGGACCCCCCCCAATGGAAAACAGCTATTCTAGCATATATAATCATTAAGTATCAGAAATACCTAAGATTAGTGCTGATAACGAAATTATACAGAGAAATGTGAGAGAAAGGAAGTGGTCAAATGTAAAGAAAGAGTATTGGACGTATATAGCACAGGTAGTTCTCAACCTATGATCAGAATGTCTGCTATTAAGCAAAAGCATTTGTTAGGTGACATGTGCCCAGTTTTATGACCCTTTTTAACCATGGTTGTTAAGCAAATCACTGAAGTTGTTAAGTGAATCATGCAGTCATTAAACAAATCTGGCTTCATTGACTTGGCATGTTAGAAGCAAGCTGGGAAAGTCACAAATGATGATCATGTGATCCCATGATGTTGCAGCTATCGTAAATAAATGACAAGCACCCAAAGACTGATCACAAGATTGTGGGGAGGCCATGACGATTGTGAGTGCAAGGACTGATTGCCTTATTTTTTCAGTGCCATTGTAACTTCAAATGGTACCTTAATGGATGATTATAAGTTGAGGACACCCTGTATTATAGCACCATAACCTTTTCTTGCCCTTAAACATAAAACAATGGTCACCTATGGCAGATAAACCAAGGAAAGCATACAAGTTATATTTCAGGTAAATGTGCTTCTGGTTTGCTTGGACATTTTATCTTGGAGAAAAGATGATTAAACAATGGATGGAGAAAATGACCTTCCTAAAACAGACTTCTGTAGTTTAGAAACTGCTAATGAGAAAGCTGCTTCCTTTTTCTGTATCTACCAAGCTGCCACCCCTAAGTAGATGCTAGAAATGAGCCTTTTAAAAATGAAGAATGGAGAAGGCAGAAAGAGAGAAGGAGAGGTGTGTACTAATTAGTTCATTACTGAACTAGATCATGTTTTTATTATCCAATAAAGAATGTCCTCTGGGCAGTTAATAAAAAAAGTTTAAAACAATAAAAAGAAGTAAAAGACGCGATAGAGTAAAACTTAATCGCTGTGCAAAATTAACTAACTAAAAATGCATTCAGCGACAGGAAAACATTACAAAGCAACACTAAAAAAAACAAAAACACCCAACTTCTTTCCGTGATCATAAAGTCGAAAATGCCATAATCTGACAATGAAAAAAACCACAGTGTTTTAGGGCTTTTCTTCTCCTGTAAATAACTCAGAGAAAGAAGATAATTCTCAGAAGATTCATTCAGGACTGATTTCAGAAAATTATGTAGTAGTCAACCTTCCTTAGATTTAGGAGCTCTGAAGTAAAAAAATCATTCCTTCAGAAGAAGGATAATGGGTTTGGATGACTTCATCTCGCCTTGAAGTCAGGCAATTTTTTTTTACATGAGCCCTGATGATGCAGTGGTTAGAATGCAGTACTGCAGGCTACTTCCGGTGACTGGTGGCTGCCTGCAGTTCAACAGTTCAATTCTCACCGACTCAAGGCTAACTCAGCCTTCCATCCTTCCAAGGTCAGTAAAATGAAGACCCAGATTATAGGGAGGCAATATGCTGACTCCATAAACCGCTTAGAGCAGGGTTGTCAAACTCGCAATGTCACGTGATGTATCGTGACGTATCGTGACTTTTTTTCCATTGCCAGCAATGGGATGGGTGTGGTTTCGCCATGATGAATCCAGCCCGTGGACCGACAGTTTAACAACCCTGGCTTAGAGAGGGTTGTAAAGCACTGTGAAGTGGTATATATAAGCATAAGTGCTATTGCTATCTCGTCAGCTTGTCTGCCTGGGTCACTACATTTCATGTGTCATTAGGCCCATGTGGTACTTCATGCTCCCTAGAGTGGCAAGTCTGCAAATGCAAAATCCCCCTTTGCCCCAAGAACCAGAACAGTTGGAGCCTCCTAGAACCTCAAACAAGGAATTAACATCTGTCTCAACATCTCCCAAAAGCTTGTTACACCAGGGTGGGAAGTGACCCTCTGACATGCTTTCATTGAACAACCATGCCACTTCCCACATGCCTGTTGAATGTGGTGATGTGAAGTGAGGGAGGACAATTCTTTCAATGATCTGTTCAATCATGATTGGCAAAGTGATTTGCAGTGGAGCAGCACATCTGCTTCTGAGCAGGGTTGCACAAGGAAAGGGGATCAAATGTTCTTAGCAGACAGCTCTGCAAAGCAGCAGAAGTCGCAATAAAGCGTGCTAACTCAATTTCTATAAGTGATCTCAGGATGACCACACATTTGCGGTGCATCACTTGAGAATATGGATATAATACTCCAGTTATGGATTTTTAAGCAGTTTATTCTCATCTAAAAGTTGAAAACAAACCAAGTTGTTCCTTTCTGCACAGAAATGTTCAGCTGTTTTTTTTTAAAAAAAATATTTATAAGAGGAACATCCTCAGGCTAGTCATATTGTCATTCTAAATGCCATTGAGACAAACCCTTGCTGCAAATCAGTAATATTGCTTTAGAAGCTGCTTTTATTTCATAGATGGACAGCCATCTTTTATTCAAAAGGCTGCATTCTCTTGAAAATAATCTGTTGGGGAAAGATATCATAGGTGGGACCAAAACCAGGGGAACAGAGTGGCTAAGGTTCATCCATTTCCCATTGCACTGTGAAACTTACTGGATGATTTCAAGTTTAGTCACTCTTTTCAGCCTGGTCTATTCAATAGTACAGTTGTTAAGGCAATAACATTACGAGAGGACATCCTATAAGCAATATGGAGAACAAATAAATGAAACAAAGGAAAAACAAATGAAATGAAACAAATAAAGGGCAGGTCTAGAACCCAAAGCAATGGGACAGAGTGAAGTTGGAGTCCAGCAAATTCTGTTGAAATTCTGACATGTGAGGAAGTGTTATCTTTGGGGCAGCGGTTTTTTTCCCCCTATGATTTGATGGTTTTGGGGTCTTTTGATTGTGGTTTTGAGAGCCGCTCAGGGCTAAGGTGCATAAGATGGATTTCAAACAAACAAACAAATGAAAACAGAGTGAGTTTCTCTGCATTTGAGATCTATGTGGTATGTTTTCACTTTTATTTGCATTCTCTCCTGTGCTCCTTCACCTGGTGCCACTGAAAAACCACACTAGTTTTGCAAGACTTTTGCACCAAATACTTGAAGAAATTACACTGAAGGCCTCAGATCACTGGGTATCCAAATAGTCTTTTGCCAAGATGAACTTGTCCATCTGTATAGTCCTGTGATATCATTTCATCATGAAGTTGGACAGCTTTTCTTGGTAGGCGTTTTGACTACCTGTACCTCAACAGTGGTACAGGTACTCCTTGATTTACACCGGTTGCTCAGCAACCATTAGAAGCCATGATGGATCTCCTCAGGCAGTTTGAAGTTTCAATGGCCACCTTTTCCTATGGTCACAGGATCACATTTTGGGAGCTTGGCAATTGACCTCCATTTTGCAGCATTCCATGGTCATTTGAGCATAGTTTATGATTTATTTATTTTTTGCCAGAAACCAGTGTCTACTTCCAGCTTACAGCAAAACACATCCATTTCAGAGAATGGATTTGCTTAACAATTTCAGTGATTCATTTAACGATCACTAAAAAAAAATTGTAAAATTGGGCACAGTCACATGGTGATCCACTTAATGGCTGCCATGTCTTATGGCCATAATTCTAGACTCAATTATAGTCATAAGTTAAGGACTGCCTGTATTGGAAAGAGGAAGAAAAACTAAAAAACTACAGATGCCTAGCTGGAAAGAAACAATGTAGGTTCAGCACATTTTCTTTATGATAGTATCTTCCCAAGTGCACCTGAAAAAATAATAATAATAAAGACTACATTTATTTTGACAAAGTCCCCCTGTGACATTTTTTTCTTGCCTGACAGGAACAGTTCCAGGATTCATGCACTGGAATAGGCCTCATCATTATAATTCAGTCCTTAATGAATGGAAATAAAATATTCATTGCCATTTGCTATAAAATTTTATTTTTTTCCCCCATGATATTTTGAAGAAAATCCCTGGGCCGGATTTAAAGAGATCTTGTGATGAAGGCCCATAAACAAAATGGAGGCAGCAAAATGAAAGCATCTGTAAAAAGAGATGACTTCTTTCCTAATTGCAGTTGTGCTGACCTGGCTTTGTATTTTGCTTCCTGAAATATTAATTGCTGACTTTTTACTTTGCCTTTGAGTATGAACAGGTGCACATCCTAGAAATCCTTCCCTAAACTGCTTTCTAGGAGGAACCGCTGTCATCAGAATAAATGCTACTTGTATCTAATTGAAATCAACAGGCATTACTGAAGTAGTCCTTGACTAGATGTTGTACTTAAATGTCATTTTATTTCAAGATCAAGTGAAAAGGCCTAATTAACACACAGGCTAAAGTACTACAAGGGGAGCAAAGAAAAAAAAGAGATGTGGCAGTGTTGTTAATTTTAGAGTTAATTTTACAGTTATATCCATATCAAAGTATATAACATAGTTGTGACCTTAGAGTACAGCTAACATATTTTATATGGTCGGTGTGAATAGTGACCAGGAAGATTATGGAGACCATGATAGCTGGAAAAAAAAAGACTATTTCAATAAAATGTTCCACGGAGAACAGCTACAAATGAAAACGGTGTTTGAACAGTGTAGTATTTACCTCTGGAAATTTACTGAAGGTAACAAGCATTCGAGTAATCGACAGACAACAGCGTCTGGCTACTGTGAGTTCTCTTTATGGGCTGACTGGCTGATCCCATGAAAAACCCATTTAAGTGGGTTTGAAAACTTATTTGGTAATTTGTCCTGATCACCTGTAGGAAATAAGAAAATTTCCCTTTGCCATTTGACAGAGCAAATGACAGAGGAGCGGACACCCTCTTTATGGATGGAAGCTTCTCAGAAAGAGATCCAACCTAGAATGAAGGAGAAATTTCCTGTCAGTGAGAACAATTAATCAGTGGAACGGCATGCCTCCAGAAGTTGTGGGTGCTCCATCACTGAACAGCCATTTGTCTGGAATAGCCATTTGGCAGGGGTTTGGCCTAGAAGACCTCCAAGATCTCTTCCAACTCTGTTATTCTGTATTCCTCATTTTTTGCTCCTGGCTCCTGAACCATAGGGTTGGGGGGAAGATTTAATGTTAGTGTTTCCTTCTTTTCCCCTGCAAGCATATTCAGCATTTTTGCAATGATGTGGCTAACATTCCTACCTGCTGTTCCATAAGGAACATTATCTTCAGTCATCACCCACTCCATCCATTGCATTATCTTCCTCCGTTTTTGCTCTGAGAAAATAAAATAATGCTGGTTCAAAGTGTGATGATACATTTCTAGACATTATGATATCTTGACCAGCAGGATGAGGAAAGACACTCCATTTGGAAAGCATTATGCCACCATGGAGTTTTGACCTCATTAATGAGAGGGAAGAGCCAAGGTGAGAGGAAGTGAGAATTCTCATTAATGGACAATCAACAATCAACAACCTTGAAACACAATTGTTCTTGGCTCCAAATCTGAGCTAGAGGTTAAGAAGTAGTAAGCACAAAAAACAAGCCACAGAAACCCAAGAATATGGCAATATAATGGACTGATGCTAATCCTTAGATTGGCACAAGTGCAGTATTTTGAAAGACCTCTTATGTTGTCTGAATGTGTGCCACTCCTTTGCAAAGCAATTTATGAGTTTCAGACAAAGATGTAGCTTATCTACTGTAGCTGTTAGGTTTCTCTTGTCACAAAGAAAGAAAAAGAAAGAAAAAAGGAAAACATCACCAGGGGACAGCAAAAGAATATGCAAATTTGCACTGCGTGACGATAATTGATATGGAAAGACAGTGCATCTCATCATAGCAAGGAAGATCAAGTATCTATGTGTTGCTCAATCTGTTGTCCAAGTGTTGACCTTTAAGCTCCCTGCACTCTTTTTGTGTGTGTTCATCTTCTAACTGGTCTTGGACTGAACACAGTAAACAATCCTGCAAATAAAAGGCATCTTCAAATAGATATACCTCAAGAGCCTGTTGAGTACTTCAAAGATTTCTTTCATGTCAGAACAAATTTTGTAAGCTTTTAAGGTGGCTCCAAAGTGTTACTTTTCCTGCAACAAACTAACAAATATGTCTATGGATTCTTTCATGTTGGTGCTACAATCCACAAAATCAGACTTGAGCCATGGCAGAGATGGCAGCAATGAACAGGTCTATTTCTACCTACATTTTTCACCTGGACAAGTCACTGCAAGATGAAAGAAAACTCATCCATTCCAATGTGGAATTGCTCGTACATATCATTCAACATACGCTACCTACTTTAGGAAGAAAACTTAAAAAAAGAGATCTTTTTCTAAAACTGAGTTTCTCAATCTCAGCAACTTTAGGATGTGTGGACTCCCAGAATTCACCAGCCAGTATGGGAGCTGAAGTCCTCACATCTTCAAGTCGTTGAGGTTGAGAAACACCATTTTAAAACAATGCCCGGAATTTATTTAGAAAATGGATTATTTATCTTTTGCTTGAATTTTAGAAAGTGAATAAGAGCTCCTCCACATAGTAACTGTAAATGGATTGGTGCCAAATTTCAATCTGTTATTATCTTTTGAAAACAATACTGGCAATATATTTTATCCAGATAGAGTCAGCAGGGCTCCTAAATGGTGGGTCTCCCTGCTTCTTTACCCTTTTACTCCTCCCACTGGAATGAGAAAATAATTTCCCTTTCTAAGAATGGGTATTACAAAACATCTCAAAGGGGGGGGGAGAAGGCTCATAAAAGGGTCTTCTATTGCTAGACCCTTTTTATGAGCCCTCTTCCCCCTTTGAGATGTCTTCATGTATGATCTCTTCAAATCTTCACTATTGGCCAGCAAAAGAGAGAAATACACCATAATTTTATTACTAGTTGAACTGGAAGAAGAAATTAGCAGCATTCTTGATGGTTTTATCTAGGGAGTAGGGTGGGAAAAGAAGTGTCCACTACTGAAGGTCAAGTGTTCACTGCCACTGGTCCATGAAAAATGTCCAGTGATTTGCAGATCCTGCCTAACCAGTTATCACTTGCCCTAACCATTAGTCTGCTAGTTGCTTAGATGTATAGGAACTGATCCTTCAAAAAACCTGCTTATTAGCAATGTGGAAGGAAACCACATAATGCCTTATACCTGTGCCACAAAAGACAGTGAATTCAGACTTCATCCTTCTCCATCTCAAAAAATGTTCATTGTCAAGATGACAATGCTTCAAGGTGGACTAGACTAGGAAACCAAAGTTATGAACGCTAATGCTGCAGTTATTATAGAGTAACAGAATTTTGCAAGTCTGAATATACTTCCGCCTCCTCCCCCTTACCTTTGAGAGAACTAGGGAGAGTCCTGTCTGACATGCCACCATGGACTTAGATTTCTATTATCTGATCACAGTCTTGGTTGTGCCCCTTAATTTTGCTCCTCAGTGTTCTGCCCATTACAGAAGGCAACAGAGACAAGAGGGGGGGAAATATACTGATGTATCCAAATAACCAATAGGAACATGTCATTACCTAAAGAAATTAAAGCTCAGTAGAAAAACTGCATGGCCAGGCTTGTGCTGGTACATATCAAAAAAAAAAAAAAAAAGCTCACAACTTTTGAAGCAGGCTGTGTCCATACCAGGAATGAAATCAGCTCACGGTGATATTAATTCAAGCCCCTACAATTTGTTTGCTGAGTTATTTCTTGCTTCTGATTGGCAAGTCCTATGAAAGCCCTCCTAAGAATGATGGTGATGATGATGGTGATATAGGGTGACAGTATGTCAATGCATATCGTGACTGTCTTAGAAGATGGCTGTGAGAATGAGGGCAAGGCTTCCTTATGGGTGCCATCCAGGTGTTGACAGTATTTGTTCCTTGTTGTTTCTAAAGCCAGGCATGAAGCCATTGGAATCAACAGCTCCATCACATCTGCAGGTGCAAATACAGCAGGAAAGTTCAACTTGGGACTCCTGCAAATCTAACGCCAACTGTTGTATGTCTTTGCCTGGGGAGCTCATAATGAAACTTTTCTCACTAGAAACAGGGCTAAGCTTCCCTCAGCTGGAACATGGTTTTTCAAATTTGTCTCAGCAGCAGCATCCCCTTGTTCTCCAAAAAACAAGGGAAAAGGAAATGCAATTGCTGTGCATGGTTTCTGTAGGAACTTTTCTTACATAAACTTCCTGTTACTGAAATCTGCAGGGAACACCCTGGGATCTTTGAAAAACGATGTCTTCTTACATTATAGAAAACAAACAAGTCTTCTTTATATTAATTCCGCCTTTATTTTTATTATATCTCTTTTTGTGACCTCTCCAAAGTTGTACAAAAGAAGTCAGATGTGACAAACGAACGTCAATAGAATTAAAAGAAGAAAAATCACATGTTTGGCATTTTCGATGAGGTTTTTATGCCAACCTCTATGTCAACCCAGCATTTCTTTAGCATAATCTTATATCCCGAAAGATATTCACAAATGAAGATACAAAATCCTGAGCCTTGCAAAGGATGTATTTTATGAACCTAAAGTTCAGTATCCAAAGCTGAGTTCAGGCAGGGAAGTATTATCTTACAATGAAGGGAAAAGGCACTCTCAACATATAATTAGCCAAGGAACCTCTGATTCTATAAAACCTTTGGGAATTCTTCATTCCCCACCTCCTCCACTACCAAATATACTGCATCTGAGAGAAATTAATTCAATGGTGGAAAATATTTCACTGTTGGAAATACATGATTTTGGAAGTTGAGCATGGTGACCTCTATTTGGGATAGTTAGATATTCCTAATTTGTGCTAGAAATAATTTAAGTTTTTACTGAGCAAATACACACACACACACACAGAGAGAGAGAGAGAGAGAGAGAGAGAGAGAGAGAGAGAGAGAGAGAGAGAGAGAGAGACTTCTCTGCATACAGCTTTTTTCTGTCGTACCTTTTCTTTAAAAGTAAATCTGTTGGTGGCACGTGTTTTTAGTTCTAGATCTAGATTTAGATCTATCTTTATTAGATCAAGGTTGTGGATCATCTCTAAGAGAATCTTTTGGGCTTATACTAACTATCTGTGTTCTCACCACTCTTCTGTATGATATTCTTCGGTTTATAATTTCAATATGTGTCTTCACACCTGGTGCTGGTTTTTCATATACTGTATAGTGTACTTCTGCAGAGGATGGCAGTTTGAGACTTGTTAAGGTCTGGAAATCTAGTTTCTTTCTACAGCATCTCCTTCCCCCTCCCCCATAAAAAAGTGAGATTGATGTGATGTTTCTTTCACAAGCTGAGAAATGTCATTGAGAACAACAACAGCAACAACAACAAAAAAAACCCAATAATAACCCCAGCAGTGTACAGCCTGTGCCTTTTCTATCTATTTTACTTTATTTTTCCTGCCTCGTTTGAGTAGCCCTCAAGCACAGCTGTAACTTGTATGCCTCCAGAACCTGGAGATTTAGCTCTGGTCAGTGGTTAGCAAAAGCAATGTGGGCAAAGTATGGAATAATCAAATATTCATTGCTTTTGCAGTGTTATCCTTAGCCAGATGTAAGCGAGTTAACTGAAAATGCATTCCACTGACAAGCTAGTTTTAATGAATAGATTGAAATGCTGAGGAGAAACCTGTGCTGCTGTGTTTTATATATGGAAGTGCCTCAACACCCATCTGCAGAACAGAACCTGGAATTATTCCCCTGGAGGCATCTACGGACGCTTATAGAAATCTCCTGAATTTATTTAATCTTCAATTGAGAAATGTTTGGAGCCTAAGGGTTTAACCACAAGTGTTATTTAAAGCAAGAATTTCAAAGAATCTATATGTTACAACCTAATATTTTCTTTTCTCCGAGGCATCCAAGGGAGAGATTGGATATAGGAATGTGAAGGTACATTTGTGGAACTAAAGATTGCAGAATTTTGTGTGGCATTTGTTTCGGATGTTGTGGGTGTATTGTTTCCCCCACACACACACACACACACTTAACATGGGAGAAATAGATTATGCATAGTATGATTATGATATATGCAAATGTTAAATTATTATGCAAAGCCACTGAAAATGTGTATGCATAATAAACCATAGTTCATTTAAATGAAGAACTATGTGGAAAGAATGAGCCACTAGCCATTTAAAAAAAAAATCATTTTGGTTCACTCATTCCGCTAAGAGTAAAATGAATATAATGGACAATACCCATAATGGGACTCAGAAAAATATATAGAATCACTAAACATTTACACTCTACTTGCCTTTCTTTTGCTCTTGAATGCTCAGTTAGTATCTATAATATATTTCAGAGGAATCTAAGGCATAAAAAATAACGCAAGTAGGAAATGCCAAAAAGGGAGATTAAAGGAATTGGGAAAGTATAGTCTGAAGAGAGTTGTGATTGCATTTTTCAACATCCTGAACTGGTTACACAGAAGGTCAAGCCCTCTTCCTGATCTTCTCTTGAAGCCAAGTTATTGGGTCCTTGGGGGCATCAGATTTGTTGTTGTTGCTGAATGCCAGGTTTGTTTGCAATAAAATTGCTCTCATACACAATTGTGGATGAGGTACTTAAACTGGCTTGTATCACCAAAATCTAGTTGGGTTCCCCTCCTGAAAACATATCCACTTTGGTTTTAGATCTGTCACCAGCCAAGACTCCAAGGAAAGGGAGGTCCTCCAGTCTATAAGCAGGCCTCCACCTCAGTTAGACTCAGGCTCTTTTTGATGGTTAAGGTGACAAGAGAGGGGAATTGTGATTAAGCCCATGTGGTAGTGTCTGCTTGTCTGTGAAAGACAGTGGCCTCTTTAACCTTGAAGAAGGCTGTGGAGCATTCTCCTTATGAGATCATTGCTAGATGGACAATTTCTGTCTAGTCTCCAACCTAAATCCGTTTCAGTCAGGTTTTAGGTTGAGGTTCAGGATAGGAACAGTGTGGTTGTCAATAACGTATGGCTGTGCCAAGATTGGGGTGGCGCTTCTATTCCGGTCTTCCTTGATCTATCAGTAGCTTTTGATATCATCAGTTATGGTATCTTTGTTGGGTCCGGTTCAATGTCTGGGAGCAGGAGACACTGTTTTGCAAGGGTTCGCCTCTCTCTGTAATGGGTTAAGTAAAACGTTGTGAAAGGTTATACCCATGACATGGCATACCGCAGGGCTTAATTCTCTCTTCCTTTTTGTTTAACATGTAATATATGAAAGCACAGGCTGAGGTCATTTTTAGTTTGACTCAGGTGTCATCAGTATGACACTGATGCCCAATTATATATCTTAACTCCAAGCCATTTCCAAACTTCTGACTGAGGGTCTGGAGGCTGCATTAGCCTAAAGGGAGAGGAATAGATTTAGATTCAATCTTGACATAACAGAGTTTGTTTAGTTGATTCTGGGAACAGCCTATCTCTAGTCTTTAATGAGGTGCATCAGCACAGTATCAGAATTTACACATTACACTAAGCCACAACTGTGACTTATAAGTTACATTGGCTAAGTCCATTCATTATATTATACCAGAATCAAGGGAACCACATTATGGAATCAGTATTGAATGGTGTTATGATTATTTTTCAGCTCAAATCTCCACAGATGCATGCAACTCATTTGTAACTTAGGGCCAATTACTAACTTTCAAGTCAATCTAGGCCACAGATTGTTTTGAACATGAAATGGAGGAAAAGTGAACCTTGCCTTAAGCTTCTTGGGTAAAAGTATAATAATACAAAACTATAAAAATAATTCCTAATTATGGGTGTGTGCTTGGGTTTTATTTTGTAAAATCTAATTCATAAATTGTAACAATCCTGAAACGGACTTGTGTGACCATAGAGCAAGTGTAACTTGCTTCAAAAATATACTGAAGTTAAAAAGAAATATATTTCTTTTCTTTTTTTTAACACATTGTCTGAAATCAAGATGCTGTTAAGGGTATATACTTTATGGTTCAACGAGCAAGAATTACATGAAATTCTAATGGTTAGTTTAACTGAAGGATTCCTGAAAATCTGATGGTCCATGAAAACCTTAAGGAAACATTTTCATATTAATAAGATATTTTTTTTTAATTAGAGCATCCAAAAAATTCAAGCTGCATTCTGGTAGCAAGGTGAGCTTAGTTTTGTAAGAAAAGTATTTTTTTGGCTTTTAAAATAATTAATAATGACATTACTCTCAATGCATTTCCACAAGGTCCAGGTTCATTACAAGTAACTTTCCTATACTAAACAGCAATACAGTGCTTTTTTTTCTTATTAGAAACTTTAATTAATAATCCTCTCCCCACTTCCAAAGAGGAATAAATAACATTAATTCAAAACCACCAGTAATGACTTGGAGGAGGGGGCAAAAGGGAGCTTTTCTCATTTCAACTTTTTATGTTGTCTCTCTGTGCTCAGCAATAAAAACATGATGAGTATTCTTCTTCAGAGACCATTCAGTGGAAGTGGTCAAATACTGTTATCCAATAAATCATTTTTAATGAAATGATAGATGCTATCAGAGACACAGGGACTGGAGAAAGAAGGCTAAGAAGAGATCATGTTATCAATAGGGCACCAAATGGGAAATTAGAGGGGTTCTGGCAGTAAAAATCCACATGACTATTGGAAGAAAGCAAAATATTTTCAGGAACTCTTTGCTGTTTAAGAGTTGTCCACATTTTGGAGGCCACATTGGGTGCCCAGAACTAGGACAAATGTTTAGTAGAGAGATTTCCCATTTATTGGGCTGCAGGGAGTGCTATTTAGGATCTGCCTATTCTACAGAGACAAAACAACAACAACAAAAACAACAACAACCAGCATCAGTGTCTGGAAGTTGAGTCATGGCAACTGGACTTTGTTCCTTTCCTTTCCGTTCCTTTGCTTTCGCTTTTGCTTTTGCTTTGTTTGAAATATTTATCCAAGTAGCTTCTTCAGACTGATAAGTAGTAAATCATTTCAAATCAAAACAAAGGGAAAAAAAAGTTAAGTTGAGATGACTCAACTTCCACACAATTCTATCTGGATCACTGAAAATCTTTATCGACATATAACCAGCATAAGTATGGGTTATTTATTATTGATTACCATGATTACTCATGATTACCATGAGTTTATTATTGATTACCATGATTTATGTACTGACTTTCTATCCAAAATAGCTTTCCAAGTAATATCAGCCATTGTAAATACAAATAATAAAAAAAATATCAATTTTTGCATTATTTTACACAGCACGATTGGAAGAAAGAGCTCCGAGAGTCAGATCCAATTTTATTTGTTTAGCCCATCTTTGCACCACCTTTCTATTTCTTCAGCAATCAAGCCTGCTTACAATGATAACCATTACAAATATAAACTTACTGCCTTCCAGATTAGGGGCCAAACATATTTTCCTAGAGAGTATACTCCGCATCTTAGAAGCCACATAGGACAATATTTTGTCCTGCAGATCAGAAAATTGGGATTCTGGTAGTGGGTAAATCATCCAAAGGCCCTCTCCTACTGGTCTATGTACTAGGCAGGTTCATAGCAGAAAAGTTCATGCTGTACATAGTTGGGTTTTAAGTCATTAATGATTTTAAAGGTCCATACCGTCATCTTGAACTATGCTAGGAAGGTAAGCGGTAGCCAGTCCAGCTGATTCATTATAGTGGTAATATGATTCCTCTCTCACCAGCCTGGCCAATCTAGTTTGCCCTAATTGCAATTCCTGAATACAAGAATACCCCTACATTTAGCATATTGTAATAATGAAGGTGGGTTGTAACTAAGCCATAAATAACTGTTGCTAACTATGTCTAGCCCAGTGAAGATTACAGTAGATACGCTAACTGTAATTCTGCAGATGTACCCCTTCTACCATGTCACTTGCCAATCTAATTATATTTGGGAAGCCAGAAGCATTTGTAAGCTGTAAATATGTTTTTTCCTGGGAGAATGCAATTCCATTCAGAGCAATCATACCTCTACTTCAGAGTCCAGCTTTTTTTATTTATTTAACCAAACAACACCTCTACTTTGTCTGTGTTTAGTCCCAAGTTTTTCTTCCTTATCCATCTTGTTGATGATATTAAGCATCATTCAACAATACTACAAAGTTCCAAATGATAACCCCAGTCATTTCAAATAAAGGTTGAACTACATTGGGGATAAAGTGGAAACTAGAGGAATATCATAAGCCAGAGATCGAGGCATTACACCGTAGTCCCTTTCACCACCCTTTCCCAAACATTTCAAAACAGAACCCCTGAGATCCAACCAAGCCAGGTGACTCAGAAGAATGCCATGTTAAGTGCTCTGGAAAATATAATTATTATATGCACAAAAATGGAAAGATTCAACATTATCCACCAGGGAGGGATGGCTGGTGAAACTGAAAGAACTGGCTGACTTCTTTGCTTAGAGAAAGGGCAATATGTACATTTATTTGTGAATGGAAGCCCCTTATGGACTTTTTGCATAAAAATGAAATAAGCAAATGAACTTGTGATTTATGGTTTTGATGAATAAACAAGACAGATTATAGAAGAGAATCATGATGTAACTTTAGAGAGAGTTAAACTATAATCATACTTATAACTGCTATGAAGAATATCAGAAGCCACTTCTTTATTTGTGTATATCTTTATATCTTTTTGTTTTTTTTCTAATGTCTTCTACTCTTTTTCTTATTGCACTGTTAGCTTTTTATTTTCTTTTTCTCTTTTCTTTTCCTCTGTTATATTTTAGTTTGTATTTGTTCTTATTATTGGCATTAAAACTTTCAATAACAATTATTTTAAAACTCCAGGAAAATTGGCAGTGTTGTGCCGTCTTGCTATCTAGCTTCTGGCACAGGTTATCAACAAAAAGGGACCAAAGCACCACATCCTGAACAAAATTCTAGGACAAAGTAGGACCAGAGAATCAATTTCATCCAGATATATCTGAAGTTAGGAAGCTATCATTTTCTCAGTCATATTACCCAAGAATAAAATATTTGAGACTGGCCTATAAATTGAGAACTCAAAGAAATAATGCAAGATCAGAAGATGTGGAGAGACCTTGCCCATAGAATCACCAAGAGTCGAATTCTATCTGAACAGATAACATTATCATTATAAGTTGAGAAATCTTCTGAAACTTATAATAAAAGAACTAGGAAAGCACTCTGTGATCAAATATATGCTACAGTTTTGCACTCTGTTAATTTTGGATTAATAGCAGATTTATAATAGATTCATCAAAATCAATTGAATAATTTAATTTTGTTTGATTTCACTAGATTTAAATGAAGATTCAATTAAGTCTATCAGATCTGAGGTGCAAATATTCAGGCAGCCACTAGTTGGCAGCAAGGAGTTACAGAAAACTCTTAACCCTTTGCTGCCATCTAGTAACAGACTGTATTTTTTGCAACCTAGAGCTAGGAAGGGGGGAGGTCTTGATGAAATTCAGAATCAACCCACACAACTCACCAACCCACATTACAAACAGACCAAAAGACATTGTGGTGCACTATATGAACCGAGCCATTAAATATAAGTACTTGGTTGGATATATCATTTATATAAAAAATAAATAAGAGAGGTGCCAGTATGCAGCCTTGTTTTATACCCTTGGTAGTTATAATAGGTTCTGTCAGATGTCCTCAAGAAATATATCTTCCTCTGGCTGAATATATAATCAAAATCAAGATAATTATTAGTGTAGATATAAAACTCTTAAAATAAAAGCAAGTGAAGTGTAAAGTACCTCAGTGGGTTTATGCCAATAAGGCTTAACAATGGAATAAATGAAATAATGATTAAGGAGAGAATAGCTCTTTATTTATGTCAGATAGTAATTTTCTTTGATTGAATCTATCTGGAATCTTGACTTCCAGATTGCTTTGAAAAAGAGCAGCTCTTTTCTTTTTATAAAATAAACACTAAACTGAAATTTGAAAATAAGTAGTCCAGTTGTCCCCATGACAGTTACATAAACTTGTTATAACACATTTCTTCATGGGAAAATGGCTTTTAATTCTTGTAACAAGCTAAAAATCTCCTGCCCGTCTAGGTATTCTAAAGGACCCAATATTTCAAATACAAGGTTGGCCCATTCTTCTCCATAACATTTACGTGAGTGGAGGGGAAAAAAATCAGAAAATGGTCAATCACAAAAGCAGCTATAGAGATGTTTTTCATCTCTAGGAACAGCAGGATGCTAATGGTAGAGTTAAGAAGACAAAAAAAGAAAACCCACATTGATTTGTTGACAGAGGCCTCGCAGCTGTCACAGTAAAACACGGTTCTTTTGCACTTAATCAATGTCAGCCTCCAACCAAATCGTTTTGTAGCCTAGATGAAAAGCAATCAAGAGGAACATCTTCATAAGCATGAAGTCTGCTAGATGGAATTCAATGAAGTGTGTCCTTAAGCTTAGGCACTTCAAGTGTGATACATGACCCGCAAGCTAATTGGAATCCTTTAACCCTTTCAAAGGTTGTAACAATTGCTGGCCTTTTTTTAAATTTTTTTTAAAGTCCAAGAAAAAAAAGAAAGAAAGAACAAGAAAGAGAAGCCAAGATACTGGAGGGAAAGAAAGATTAAGATTCCTATCTCAGTCCATGACTTTAAAGGGATATCACGTATCCTCACTGAAACACAACATTAAGGCACACAAACAGTTCTAAATGATGCTTTCATACTTCAAGCAAAGTTGGAGGAGTTAAAATATGCGGGAGTCAGGAAATCCTTTTCTTTATTGTTTCTTAAGGTAAATCCAAATAATTGTATTATATTGGTCTGGCAAGGAAATTAAAATTTAGGGTTGTTTTAAACAAGTAATTGATCTGCTTTCTAATTGTACTGAGCCAAGCAAAAGCTGCAAAAAGGATACCATTAAAATAATATAATACAAACAGGAGATTGAACCAATAAATTTGTCTAATTCAGATTCTTGGATGAGGGGAATCATATTAAATATTATATTTAGGCACCCTCTCCCAAAATACACAGTTCAGAATAACTCAACCAATGATAGTCCTCATTTCCTACTTCTTAGTTTAGCATACAGCTAATCAAAACATCAGACTACACTCTCTCTGTATTTTCATGGATTTCATGCTATTATGCAATCATGCTGTTTCAAATATGAATAAATATTTAAGCGTAAATGTCAGGCTTTTGATTCTGAAACTCAAGGAACAAGGTATGAATGATTGAGTATTTATTTTGTAGTTAACAAAAGTAATAACAAAAAAGTCATCTGTATTATGCTGCAGAATGTCACTCGATTAAGTATTTCAAGTAGCTTAAAAATATTGCTGTGCATTGAGATTATACTCCAAGGATGTGACACGACAATCAACTACACAAACCTAAGACAGTCTTTCTTAGAATTTTTTACTCAGATTGAGGAAAAATAATTTGTTGTAGAGATTTGTTCAAAGGAGGACAGGATTGCAGATAAATTATCATGAGCGGAGTTAGGTTGGGATTTTGTGTATATGGAGATGCAAGCTAGCCAAGAATTAAATGTTTCTTTCATGATACAGTTCAGGAATATGCAACTTCCTGGTTCCTATATATGAATTAAATCCCAAATAAAGTTGATGATTGAAGGCATTAAAGGAATCAGGTCAGCCAAATGCTGAGCAGTGGGCAGGAACCGTCTCACACCACGGAGATCCTAGCCCAGTGATGGCGAACCTTTTAGAGACCGAGTGCCCAAACTGCAACCCAAAACCTACTTATGCATCATCGGGTGCCAGGTAGGTGTGGCCAATTGGGGGGTGTGGCCCATTGGGTGGGCATGGCTGCAGTGGTAACGGCAGACTGGGTGGGACTAAAAAGTTCAATCAATCAATTCCAACTTTGCAAGATCTTTTTTTTTCCGCGAGAAGTTGAAATTGACTGATTGATTGAACTTTTTTTTTTTTGCACACAGCAGCGGAGGCCTAAAGCGAAAAGGTTTTATAAAACCCAGCTGAAGGCCTAGGACTGGGGCAACGGTGCGCGTGCCCACAGAGAGGGCTCTGAGTGCCGCCTCTGGCACCCGTGCCATAGGTTCGCCACCACTGTCCTAGCCATAACCCTAACCCCACTCGAACCAAAAGAAGGGACATGCTGTGGATGTTGTTGGTCAAGGAATTTCAGTTGGCAGGGTCCAAGAGAACAGCCTTTTCTGCCATGGCACTCAATCTTTGGAATATCATAACCGTCAAGGTAAGATCAGCCCCCATTCTCTTAGCTGTTGGACACTGACCAAGCCAAGGGAAGAAATCAAGCAGGGAAGTAGTCTAGAATTCTTACGAAGGCACAAAGGTCAAGCCCAACCCCTTGAATGGCATTGAATCTTACCTAGTCTGGCCCAGCTACAACCTGCCAGTCTGGGAACATTCCTGTGTAAAAGGCATCAGCAATAAAGTGGCTAGTTGAACTCTTCGTGTGTGGATCTGGTTGTTCACACCTGACACTGGCCTTTCATAAAACCTGGCTCTGTCACTTACCTGGGGCCCAGATAGGGGTGTGTCATCCTGGAGGGGGTTACTGGAGTAAATAGAATATCTGTAAGCTATTTCTTATTAATCACATCAAAATGGCCAAAGAGGACAAGGCTTAGTGACTGAAGGGGAAGGGGCATCAGTATCATACAGCTAATAGAAGATCAGCAGATGAGACATTGAAGGTGTTTCTCACCCCAAGATTTATGTTGAAAGAAGATAGAAAACAAACTGTTCAACTGAAAAAGCCAAGGAAGCATTTAGACTGCTTCCATAGTGAACTGGAGCTGAGGCAAAGACTACTCCATATGGACATGTCTTTTAAAAATGGTTAGTAAAGCATGTCTGAACTATGGTACATATATGTGATATATAAACATACATATTCCCTTCTCAACCTTATGAATGGTCTGCATTTTCTGCACCGCATGAGAAAAGCACATCTTCCTTCCCCTGTCCTGACCACTTTCTACAGGGGGACAATCAAGAGCATCCTGTCATACAGCATCACAGTCTGGTTTGGAGGCATCACTGCTTCAGACAGGAAGGTGGTGCAGAGAGTGGTGAGGATGGCCGAAAAGATTGGCAGCTCCCTCCCTCCCATCCAGGACATAGCACAGAAGCGCTGCTTGAGCAGGGTCCATAAGATTATCTGGGACACTACACATCCTCTTCATGACCTGTTTTCCTTGTTACCTTCTGGGAGGAGGCTTCGTGGTATCCGAAGCAGAACCGATCCAGATTCAGCCAGAGTTTCACTCCATACAGCATTAACCCTGCGAACTCTCAAGCTTCCTCCTTCCGTTATATATTCAAGATGGACAATATTTAATATTTATTTGCTACGTATATGTAGGGATGTGGGTCTATACATATGTTGTTCATAGTATGTTTAGGTGTGTGTCATGTATGTGTTTTACTTTGAGAGCGGGCAACTAAATTTCATTTTTGATGTGTGCCATTGTGCCCACAGTATAAAAATGACAATAAAGGTTATCTTATCTTATCTTATCTTACCTTACCTTATCTTACCTTACCTTACCTTACCTTACCTTACCTTACCTTACCTTACCTTATCTTATCTTATATCTCATCTCATCTCATCTCATCTCATCTTATCTTATCTTATCTTATCTTATCTTCCTCGATTTTAGGTCCTCTACCAGAGGCTGGGAATTTGAGGGTTCTGCACAGTGTTTTAGCTGTTCGCTCTTCTGGATGGAGAGCTCTGATGTAATTCCTGGGATCTGTTGGAGTCATTCTCCCAGCTTAGGAGTCACAGCCCCGAGTGCTCCTACCACCACGAGGCCACTTTGGCCTTTGGCCTAGCACTAATGATGTTACCTAGTTAGGGTAACGAAACGTCTGCAAGAAAACAAGCAAGCTCAGAGAGCACTAAGGACCCCTCACTTTGGCCTTTACTCTGCACATCCATTCTGGTTCCCCTTTCAGGCTCTGGTACTTCTCCAATTGGTGTGTGTGTGTGTGTGTGTGTGTACACACACACACACACAGAGAAAAGGTCATGATAATTCCCAACACAATTCCCAATCAATAAATGCCATTATGGGTCCCGATAATTATGGAGTTTCAAAATAGATTTAGAAATGACAGCTTTAAAAATACATTATTTTGAAATTCACTTTGTTAAATAAATACAAATGAAAATTTTCATACACCTTTATTGCTCTGGCACATTTTTGTACAATAAAGCAAATTATAACCTGGATGAAAAAAAAATCAATCGATCCCTCATCCCCATTTCAAGATCTATTTCAAAGCAAGGACATTAAATATGTCTTTCAGTTTCCAAGGAGAGAAAAATAATGAGAGAGATTGCTTGCTAATTCTTATATTTGCAGGTAATATATTTGTCAACACAAAAATAGACCAAAGAATGAGCTGGTCTGCTTGCATGGATGGCAGCATGTATAGTGCAAAGCAGGGCTAAGTCAAGTCAAGGGCAGTGACAACACTAATATTGCAGATTTTACTTCGGTTGCAAATCAATACAAATGTCAAGAGACAAGCTAAAATTGCCGCTAGTGTGTGAAGGAGACATTAAACACTGACTGGAGTGAAACTTCTGCCGAATGAGCTTTTCCTTAAGCGCTGAGCTTACCTTATAACAAATCTGCTTGGGTCAGTTCAGATAAATAGTCCTCACTACATCCAATAGCAATAAACCTCCAATAAAGTTACTTGTTATCTTCTGCCCTTTTTTGCACCTTCAAACGTAATAAACAAACAGGGCCAAATTTGTTACGGTTTGTTAAGAACGGGAACCCCGAGTTCTCTCCGTCTGTCGGTTTCCCTCAGTTAAACCTTTTACGAAGGTAACCGTCTTATCTTTTCTTTATTAGTATCCCAACTACCACCTTGAAAAAGTAGAGGAGATTCGTAGAGACCTTTTTGGGGACGTAAAATCTTTTCCGTAGTTTCGCTAGACAAAGGGTCCATATCTAAAGGTGTCTGGAATGACAAATTCATGATAAATATTTCTTGCTGGCTTCTCAATGGATTGTGTCTCCCACTACCACTGCTGCCAATTCTTTTCATCCCTAGAATCAAACACAGGATGTAATGGTAGGTGGGAATGACCATGAGAGATAAAAGCCACAGCCAGGGCAATGGTTGTATAAGTAGCAGCCTAGCCTGCAGAAGGAACGTGAACATGGCAAATACCTGAAAAAGGACCCTCCCTAGTATCTTGGGCTGTAAAGGCGAGGAGGGAAAGATGTATTCTCAAAATTGCAAAATTCTGTTAATATAACCTTACAATATGACAACTTTATGATGTGTAGACTTCAAATCCCAGAATTCCTCAGCCAGCCATTGAGCAGCGATCAGCCTATTCTTAGACACCTTTGTTCAATGTTCCAATGGTATCAGGTGCACACATAAAGGTATAGGAATCTTTTCAAATAGCAGTTAGCACCTGCTTGGAGTTAGCAAAGGGTCCATGGAATTCAAGTGTGTGTGTGTGGGGGGAGGTTGGACTTAGCTCACTTGTGCCTATGTACAGATTCTAGACTGATCCCCTTTTTAACCCCACCCCCAGATTCTGCCATTTTTCTTTTACATTAACAGAGAGACCAAACTAATCTTACCTATTAACTACTGAAAGAAAAAAAAAATGAAATATCAAAGTTTAATCAGATCAGCACATCTGATACTCAATTAAGCATTTTACTAGATTTTCTTAATTGTTTTCTATTGCAAATGATGTTTGCAAGATTGGCCAAAGGAAACTGTTCTCTTTGAAGAAAAGTACCAAGCTGAATTGTTTGGCAGAATTTTCACTTTGGTTCTCAATATGATTGCGCATCTTACTCAGACTTTCATATCCACCCGCCAAAGGTTAACTTTGTCCAGGGGATGTGCAGTGGATTACATTGCCTGAAAATAAATAAATTAAGGAGCTTTTTGTCAATTTAATTAGCAGGAATTAAATGTAAACGTGTACTTACGTATCTTTATAAAGTCGTAAGACTTATTCTTCGCTAGACCATATTTTGTAAATTGAAGATATGTTCAGATGCGAGTGTATCAATTACGGAAGTGTTCAGGTATAGGTTGGTTTATATAATAACGGTGGTCGTGAGAAACAGGAGACCTCTTCTTTCGGAAACGTTTGTTACCGTGTAGGTGAACGACAAAAGGCGCTTTATTGGTGAATAGACCCTATTGAACTTTGTTTTGAAATGGGGCTATGAAATGGGGATGGCTTTGAACTCTCAATGCCAGCTTTGAAATACAACCCTAATTAGCTCTGAAGGGCACTTGATTGGCTTTGGAATTAGGGTGTCACCTTTGAAATCTAAAACGCCCATTTCAAAGCTTTGAAATCTAAACCATACAAAATGAGTCTGTTCAAAAAGGGAAGAACAACTTGGTCGACTCTGGTGCGAAGTTGGTGATTTATTTTTTATTTTTTGGGAAAGGGCCAATTTGGGTGGGTTGCTTTGCTGAAATTCCAGAATTGGGGGGGGGGGGGGAAATATCTGAGAGGAAGAAAGAAGTAGACCGCTGCCTTAGTTAGCAGGAATAACTTTTGAAAAGCAAAATCAAACAATAATAATAATAAAATAAAATCCATTAACATCCTAGTTTGCATTAGTAGGAAGGGGTTGTGGCTTTTTTTGTAACCACAGTTGAACAATAAGGGCATTGTCATAGTGTTTGATTCAAACATATAATGCCTCTTTAAAGTTTGGCAGCCAATCTTAACTGTAAAGACCCTCTTAATTCTTTTCTGTTCTTCGAAGGCAAATCATAAATAAACATATTTTTCAAAGCATACCATCAAAGAAGCGAGACACAACTGAACATTGGATTAATATTGTGTCTTACCAAAATCTGTCAGCCTATATTTGTGTGGTCTTTTTCACTTTCACAACTTTAATTCTAGTGTTTGGAATACTACTATATGCTTAATTCTCATCAAAGTTTGTCAAACCTGCTTTCTAGATCCACATACACCACTGAGGCTGTGCTCCAGGCATAAAAATAAGCTATCTCTTCTTGAAACACTTGAAGTCACTGAAAATTGAAACCCACGTTTTTCTGCCTCCTGTTTATTTATGTAACAGCAGCACACAGAATTTAGTAATTCCTGAGTTTAAGATACATTAACTGAGAATCTGAGCATATTTTATATTTTTAAATTTAATATTACAGGTAGCCCTTGACTTACAACCAATCATTTAGTGACAGTTCAAAGTTAGAACAGCACTGAAAAAAGTGACTTAGGACCACTTTTCACACTTATGACTGTAGCAGCATCCCTATTGTCATGTGATCAAATTTTGGATACTTGGCATGTGTGGATGGCGGTTACAGGGTCTCCGGGTCACCTTTTGTGACCTTCTGACAAGCAAAGTCAGTAGGGAAGCCAGATTCACGTAACAACTGTGTTACTAACTTAAACAACTACAGTGATTCACTTAACAACTTATAAAATGGCACAAACAACTGTCTTGCTTAGCAACAGGAATTTTGAGCTCAGTTGTGGCCATAACTTGAGAACTACCTGTGGTCATTTTTCAAGACCATTGAAAGAAATAAGACAGAAATCAGAGCATACTTATCTGTGCCTGCTTATCCATATATTTCTTCATTAATACCTTACTAACTGGGCCATATTCAATGTCATGCAATGCAGCTTTTACGTAGCAGGAACTCCTTTCAATCTCCCCCACCCCATACCTACCAGATCTGCTCTATATAATCTTCTGACCCACTGGAGCATTGGAAAGTCAGGCAGAAACATAGAGAGAAGGTGAATCCCTCAGAGCTATTTATTCTACCAGAAGGCAGATGCACTTGGATGCAATCTCTTGCAAGGACATAATCTGAGCAGCTGTTTTGTTAAGGGAGCTTGATAAGCAATCAGTAATGAGATTAAGCATTGCCTATGTTTTAAATATGCCACCAATTCTGCATTCTTTTCAAAAGAGTTTGCAGACACATCTCTTTTGCCCACCCCTAGCATTAAAAAAAATTCATTCTGGAGGTGGTTAATGGACTAACATAAGACAAACACCCCACCTCCTCCCTGTGTGCATTTGTTCCCTTCCTCCCCATCTTTGACAACTTTAAACCAAATTTTGTGTTACTGTTTTAAAGTTTTATATAGTTGTTTTTACTGATTGTAAGCCATCTGGGAGGCAGCTCCAGGTGAGATGGGCAGCATATAAATAAATAAATAAGTAGTAGC
This sequence comes from Protobothrops mucrosquamatus, assembly GCF_001527695.2. Lineage (NCBI taxonomy): Eukaryota > Metazoa > Chordata > Lepidosauria > Squamata > Viperidae > Protobothrops > Protobothrops mucrosquamatus. The sequence continues at coordinate 105,788 of NW_015386797.1, forward strand.
AAATGAGTCATTCATTTGAGAGTGGATTTCATCTTTCTCTTTCAACTTCTTTAGGTTAGGTACTTCCAAAGAAGAAATCCATCTTCAGATTGCTAGAAGCTCATTGCCATTAGCAAGCATCCAAAACTTCTGTCGATCAGATAAATATGTATGTTTCAGAAGGATCCAGATGTTGGAAAGTTGTTCTCAAATAAATACAGTCTCCCATGGTTTCAGTGCCTGATTTGCAATCTTAATTACTGTTAAATTTCAGTGAGACAAAGAATAAGATTTAAAAATTCAAGTTGCTAGATGTGGAAAAAAAAAAACATTTCCATAGACTTAGCCTGATTAGGTCTGTGTGCTTACACAGAGCAAAACAGCATTTCTGCCACACTAATATGACATGGTTTCAGCATTACTAATTCTGACAGCAAGCTTATAAGCAGTGTTCAAAGATCTAGTCCTAAATATATTCATTAATTTACATTCCACCACCCTATTTTATGCTTTGCATTAAAAAAAAGAAACACGTTAAACTCTAAAACGAATGGATTACTGAAGGAAAAAAGAAATGCTTTCATTGCTAAAGTCAAATATATGTAGCTTTCTATTTTTAAGAAGGGCAGGGTTGACTTTAAAACTGATGGATGTTTTGATCACATTCCCTTTGAAGGACAGATTAAGCCTTGTCACATAACATGGAAATAGTTTTAAAAAGAGTAAGAGAAATTACAAGAATCTACAGTTATATATTGTAACAAATGCTTTCAGGTATCTGACTTTTGCAAATCCATTGTGTATTCTACTTTATTAAATATTCACAAAAATGATTGCTGTATACTTTTTATTGACAGCTCTGGACATTTTTCTTGCTGCATGAAGAAGACATGGATACCTTAGGAAAAAAATTTTTTTGAAGTGCTCCAGATTCTGCACGACAAGATCTTTCTACCTTGTGCTCATTTCTGAATTGAAGTGAACTTACATCCAATTTGACATGGATAGGATCATGTTGTTAATGTTCTTCCACAAACTAGCCAAAATTGTCCCCTGAAGGACTCCTGGAGATCAACCAATGTTATTACCCAATTAATGCGACAGAGGGAAATTTATTGAGTACATGAGAATGATAGTAGCAATAGCATTGATCTTTTATTTATTTATTTATTAGATTTTATCCTGCCTGCTTATTTTTTGTAAGTAAACCAAGGGGCAAACATACCTCATACTTCAGTGTGCAGCAGTAACCAAAAAAGCTAATACAATCCTGGGTTGTATAAACAGAGGCATAGAATCAAGATCATGCAAAGTATTAGTACCGCTTTATAAAACCCTAGTAAGACCACACCTGGAATACTGCAGCCAATTTTGGTCATCATATCACAAAAAAGATGTTGAGGGTTTGGAAAAAATTCAGAGAAGAGCAACTAAGATGATCAAAGGCTTGGAGACTAAAACATATAAAGAATGGCTACAGGACTTGGGTTTGGCTTGTCTAAAGAAAAGAAGAGACAGGGGAGACATGATAGCAGTATTCCCGTATTTGAGGAGCTGCCACAAGGAAGAAAGGGTCACGTTATTCACCACAGCACCAGAGGGAAGGATGAGAAACAATGGTTGGAAACTGATCAAAGAAAGAAGCAACCTGGAATTAAGGAGAAACTTCCTGACAGTGAGGACAATTAACCAGTGGAACAGCTTGCCTCCAGAAATTGTGGGCGCTCCATCACTGGAGATTTTTAAGAAGAGACTAGACAGTCACTTGTCTTAGATGGTATAGGTCCTTCTGCTTGAGCAGGGGGCTGGACTAGAAGACCCCCAAGGTTCTATTCTATTCTGTTCTGTTCTGTTCTATTCTATAGAAGGGTTGGGTTGAAAGAGAGTGATTGTCTCAAAATCATCCAGCCAGCTTACATGCCCTAAGGCGGTAGTAGAACTCACAGTCTCCAGGTTTCTAGGCCAGCACCTTCACCAGTATACAGGTAGTCCTTGACTTACGACAGTTCATTTAGTGACCATTTGAAGTTACAACAGCACTGAAAAAAGTATAGCTTATAACCATTTTTCACACTTATGACCATTGCAGCATCCCCATGGTCACATGATTTATATTTGGATGCTTGACAATTGACTCACATGTATGATGGTTGCAGAGTTCCCGAGTCATGTGATCCCCTTTTTGCAACCTTCTCACCAGCAAAGCCAATGGGGAAACCAGATTCACTTAACAACCATGTTACTAAATTAATACCTGCAGTGATTCAGTTAACAGATGTGACAAGTTGTGAAATGGGGCAAAACTCATTTAACAAATTTCTAACTTACAACATAAATTTTGGGCTCAATTGCCATCGTAAGTCGAGGACTACCTGTACCAAACTCATTCAGGATAAAAATTATTCACCTCGCCTAGAATGTGGTAGGGTTTTTTTTTCCTATGAAAAATTGTGTTGTCCCAAAACAACCTTAAAGATTTGATATATGCAAAATTCAGAAAATGCAACTTTAGCTTTATTTAGGGAATTCTGGGAGTTGAAGTCCACCATGCCTTAAAGTTGCCATGTTTGAAAAACAGTGAATGGGAACAGTAACATTCTTGCTTTGTTTGGATTGGAGAATGTTGAAGAGAGACATGAACAGATACAAGGACTCTCCTGTTAATTTCGATCAATAAAATAAAATCACGTCAGTTATTTAGCATTTTCATAGCTGTAAATTCTGCACATTTCAGCACTTTGCTCTTATGTTACTTTTTTTAAAAAAAACAACACTGCTTTTTTTTTAAGCTGTCAGCCATTAAGATCAAATCACCTAAGGCAGTTGACATTTTCGTAGCTGTGAACTTGCATAAGTGCTCAGATCTCAGATTTGGTGATATAACAGAGGGAAGTGGAGATGGAGGAGGTAGCCCATTTGTGCGATAACGAACTCACAATATATCCTACAAGTGGAACAGAGAAGAGACAAAAAACACCCCCCATAGACACCCCAAATACGCACACCCCAATCCACCCTACAACAAGGAGAAATAATGACGGGTGCAAATGACTTGGATGGCTGGATGACAACCCATGGGGCACCCGCACCATGACCCCTGCTAACAAGAGGGGAGGGACGAGACACTCCACTGACGACTACAAAAAAGAGATCCATGAGCAAACGATGGAAAGCCATGCCACGGGACCCTGCACACGCGCAAGAAGGGCAAAAGAACTAGCAAACGATGAAGGGAGACCGAAAAACCCAATGAATGATCGAGCAGTAAAGGACCTTAAGATGGGGGGGACAACCAGAAGTGGATCAATATACCCACGGATGTCCACGGAAGAAGGCAGAGCTCCTGAGTGGGAGAACACATGCAGGAGCATATCCATCAGAGACTACCCTGATAGACGCCAGGATCCACTCAATATACCCCCTCCCCCGAGCACACATGCGCACAACCCCACCAAGGAAGATCAGACAGATCCCGGAATAGAACCAAAAAAGGGGATAAGTGTAAGCGAGCAAAAGCAATCGGCGTATGCTAGCAGAAAGAAAGTGATCGAGCCCAAGAAAAAGAAAATAGCAACCTTGGAAGATACAAACACAGCAAGAGACACGTGCCCTTTAAGAACAAACCAAGTAGAGAAAACGGACGGACCAATGACTAGATCGAGAAGCCGGGCGCAGAGCTGTCCGGCAATATAAAAAGGACTCCCAGTAATCTTGTATTATGCTCTGATGATGTCGGCAGTGTTGGCCGACAAAAGCTTAACTTTAGCTTTTGTATTAAACAGTTTTTGTTTTAATATTATCCTGGTGCTCGGACTATTTTATTTCTATTATATGGATTTACCCAGGATTCACATTTTTAGTATATATATATATATATATATATATATATATATATATATATATATATATATATATATATATATATATATATATATATATATATATATATATATATATATATATATATATATACACAATAATTATATTTAAAGTAATACTTGAAGCCCTATACTTTATTAAATCAAGGCAAATGTTGGAAGGCATACACACACACACACACTATTAGATATAATAAGTTATAATGTTGTTGGTCTCATTTGCAAAATGTGAAATACTTTTTTTCCCCACCTGCATTCCCAGCAGACCTCTTAAGCTATCTTCATATCTTCAAACAAAGTTCAAACATGATTATGGTTGGCCATACAGTCAGCCAGATGTTTAATTGGATTTGGCATTTTCATCCACTTATCAAGTCCTTCCCAAGGACCTGGAATAGGCAGGTAGAAATGTTCATTGCTCGATGGTGTTAAAGATATCATCAAAAGATGTAATAAGCTGTTCCAAGTAAAGATGCCTTTTGCAATTGATTGATGGTGATTTTTCTCAATGTTGGTGCTCTTCAAGTGTTGCTCCAGTTGTTTGGGATTACATCTAAAGCACCCATTACTATTGATAGCGTTATTAAAGGCAATTGGAAAAGCCTGCATTTGCTTAACAAGATTCCTCCATTTCTTTAATAAGAGGATTTTATATTCAAATGTATCCACATAACTTTGTATATAATATTTCTCTAACTTTTATTAATCTTTTATTGTGAAAATAAGAGGAATCTGAAGATATCTCACTGAGCCATATAAGAATATATTTTGGTGGGTCATGCAGTTTTATTTCCCTTAAAATCCATTTCTTTTGCATTCATCATAAAGTTTAAGAACAGTGAGAGTTCATACCAGTTGTTGGCATGATGACGACGACGACGACGACAATGGTGGTGATGATGGTTAAGAATGACATACTCATCAGTTTTCACTACTGTGTGGCCATTATAGCCATATTTACTAGAAGCAGAACTGAGTGGGACATTTTGCATTTCAACCTCAGAGTCTGTGGTTAATAATGAACAGTTCTGGCTCAGGGGATGGAGTTCTCAAAATAATCCTTCCCTGCTGCGTTTTTCTTAAAGACAGGGACTTTTTATGTCTTCTGTCTCCCTTGTATTTCAGTGACATGTCAGACAATGTAATCTGGGTCTAAAGCCTGGCGCATCTGAAAAACAAACGCCAGTGATACCAAACCACTGTCTGGGTTAGGAATTTGGATCCAAATCAAAATGTTTCTGTTCTCTAGCTATTAGCGTACCCAGCTAACTGCTGGGAAAGTCTATTGCTGAAAAGATAGAGAGAAACGGCACCTGCTTTCTCACGCATCTCAATAAAAATGCAAGGCAGCATATGCAGAAACTGTGCGGAAGCACCATTCATATGGTGATTCCTTTGTATCTGAATAATTTCTTTTCAGGTGCCTCGATGAATGCCAAGCTAGAGGGAGGATTTTGATCATTCTGCTGCTTAAGTTTGTTCATGACCATGTTTGGTGTCTAGCTGATTCTGAAGATCAAACACCACTCCTTTGTCTGGGTGCTCAACAATAAAATGTTGAGTTGCTGGTTCCAATCCAAACCAAGTATGCCTGAATAAAATATGTTTAGACAACCTGACCTCAAATGAAATTAATCAAAACCTAGATTTTGCCTGGTCACAGGAAAAAGGCATTTTTTGTTTTTTGTTTTTTTTTAAAAAATCCACCTCTATGTTATTTGTAAGGTTGACTAATAGCAAACAGGGAATTGGAGAACGGAATGCCCTTAGCTTTACTCAGACAAACCATGCACCATCCAGAAAGGTACACAGTAATTGAATGACTTCCAAATCAAGTCAATTCAGTCCATGAAATTGTATAATGTTTACCATTAAGTTGGCAAGATAATTGGCACTAATATTAGAAGGTCTGGGAAAGATCCTTGGCTGAGTTTCTAAATAGTTCTATATTAACTCTAATATAAATAGCTTGTTTTTCAAAATTGCTGGTACTGGCCTTTGCTTTAAAGAAACACTTTGACATCCAACAGCTGGAATAAATCTACTCCATTTTCCTTTTGGGGGTGGGGGGAGGGGTGGTGGATAAAACTTTATAGAAGAACTGTCTGTTCTTCTATGAAGAAAATTTCACTGTAATTTTGCCTGGAAGTACTGATAAGATAAAATAACACCCTATTCCTTATGGGGAAATTAATTTTGTTTATATCTGATGGTAGATAGGAAGTAATAATTAATCAGATGAGGATAGTTTGTTTTTAATCTTTCTGAAACCATTGAAATGTTCATTCTTACCACCGATGAAGCAAAAATAGCATTGTAAACTGAGAGACACATGATCTGCAACAATATAGATAAGATAATGCTTAAATGAATATTTAAATTCTGTTGATATTAATGAGGCATGCTGACATGCTTTTCATTGGTTAATGCTGCAAACATCTTGGGTAGAATAGTTAGGCTATTGTCTTTTATTAAACCCTTAAACTATTTCTAATCCTATCATAAATTCATGCAATGCAACATTTATCTGATGGTATGCAGGAAATTGCACGGCAGTTCTGCTCCAGCTGAAAACAGCTCTGGGCCTCTGCATTCCCATGATGGGTTGGAGAGCTGAGATTATTTATATGTGCCTCATTGGCACTGTAAATGAAACAACCACAAAAATAAATTCACACATAACCATCACTCCCCTTTTTTTGTGAGACATTGTGATTCAGCTTCCCTGTTGAAAGGATTTCCACAAACTGCCTGAGCTTCAGGTCCTTTAAGAGAAATGGTAGCTCCATGGCCTTTCAGGACCCTCTTTGCAGCTCAGACAAAATGAGCAGAAGCAAATATTCTGTCCCAAAGGTGCTTTTTCAAGAGGCGACTGGACTTTCTTTTTCCTTGAAGACGTTTTGCTTCTTATCCAAAAAGCTTCTTCAGTTCTGACTGAAGGGTGGGGAATGGACGGACTAATATTCCTTGCAGTCATCTGGTCATTAGTATTCTTTCTGAGAGTCATTGAGGCCATCTGTTGCCCTCAGAGCCATCTGAATAGTGCAAATGGGTGTGGAACCGTCTTGGAATTGCTTAAAGGACTGTGATGTAAAGAGGAGACAGGTAGTGTCATATCCCTCCCCCTCTGTTGAGACAGGACTGTTCAGTTTTAACATAGATGGCCTCTTCTATCCCTCTTTCAAACCAGTGGCCCTCTCTGTCCAGAATGTGGAACTTTGCAGTCTTCAAAAGGCAATTCAGGTTACCCAGAGGGTACAGATAATCTCCCAAGAGGCCTTAACGTCTCTAGGAGTGCAGATGACTGCAAGAAATATAAATCCCTCCATTCCCCACCAATCAGTCAGAACTGAAGAAGCTTCTTGGATGAGAAGCAAAATGGCTTCAATGAAAAACAAAGTCTAGTTGCCTCTTGAAAAAGTACCTTTGGGACCACCATGACCTGGACGACTGAGAATCTCCATAAACAAATATTCTGTTAGTTTCCCCACTTTCTTCAGACGGGAACAAAGCAGAGTGCTAAGGACTAGGATCATGGAATTCTCCTTTGCTTCTCTCCCCCCCCCCCCCGCATTTCTTGCACAATGAATTTTGCTGGTTGTGGGATTTGAAGTAGTTAGGGGCAGCCCAGTGATTATTTTTGCTACTTGTTTCAAGCACTTCAGATCAACAAAGAAATTTGATTAATGGAACTGGAGTTAAGCCAGCATGGAGAGATGCAACTTATTTAGTTATTTTATTTCTGTGATTATACTAAAAGAAGAATCTTGGGTGTTTTTTTTAGCTCCATCATAAACTTTTTTTTCATATGCTTGGATTATTTTATACGGATTCTCTCAGTAATCTGTACAAGTGACTACTGTTAATATTTTTATCTACTGCTTCCCTACATAAATAGGAAGCTTAAAAAATCATAGTTAAAATATGTTTATATTGGTGGCTTACTGCTTCACCACTTCTCTTAAATCCAATTACATAGTAACTTCCTAGAGGCACCTCATAGCTGAGGCTCAAAATGTTCATTCAGTGGCTCATTGATTGAAACTAAATTCATCCTATTAAAATTGATAAGAGCTAATTTTATGCAATACCTAGTTTACATTAGCATTAGTTAATTATTATTTTTAAAAATATACTTCCAGGCCACTCAACTGCAAACAGTTCTGGGCAATATACTGATGTGAGTTTTCCTGGCTCAAAACTGCCCAGTTCTGGGCAGCTTTACAAGGTTAAACAAATAAAACAAAAACCAAAACAAAACAGGAATTTTACAAACCAAAATAGAACTGAGTAATTTCTTGGAACATCAAACTAGCCAGGACTGCTATTCTGATGGTGATTTCTACTGCCTTGATGGCAAGAGACACTTGCTAAAGAACAAAAGTGGAAACAAAAGAGTGTTTGCCATCTTCTTCAGGAGGATAAACTATCTAAATGCATCTAGCTGGCCACTGTGTAGGACAAAATTGTAGATTGGATGAGCCATTAGCTGGAACTAGTAGGGCTTTTTGGTGTTATGGTGGATCTAGAAATACAAAACTGAAAAAAAAAATCTGAAGTGATAATATTCTTTAAAGTGTTATAGCAGAACAAGAGGAGATTCTGGCCACAGTGTCCTTATCACATATTGTGGCTACCGTAATTTATTCTTTATGGCAGTGGTTCTCAACCTGTGGGTCGGGACCCCATTTGGGGTCGATCGACCATTTCACGGGGGTTGCCAAGCAAGGCTGTCTGCCATTTTTTTTGTCCGCCATTTTTTTTGTCCGCCATTTTTCCCCCTTTTCCGGCGGGTGCCTTACCTCCCTTGGGCTGGGCCAGCTGGTGGTCGGCCTGCTCCGTCTTTGCCGCTTGCCAGCTACACCTCGGCCGGCGCAGGGGGCGGAACCACGCATGCCCGGCGCTCCCGGGCAGGGAAAGTCCTCGACTTACGACCGGTTGGGTAGTCCTCGACTTACGACCGGTTTAGTCCTCGACTTACGACCGGTTTAGTCCTCGACTTACGACCGGTTGGGGTCGCGGCATTAAAAAGGTTGAGAACCACTGCTTTATGGGTTTGCTCCTGACGATGACTCAGGAACCACTGCTAATGGGTCAGAGCCAATGGTGGGATTCAGCCGGTTCACACCAGTTTGGCAGAACTGGTAGCTAATTTTTTGTGGCCCAGGCCCAGAATGGACTTCCGGAAGTGGCATCCACACAGAGAACTGGTTCTTCACATATTTGAATCCCACCACTGGTCAGAGCCATTACCGNTTTTCCCCTCTTTATATGGCTGCTATTGCAGCTGCTTTGTTTCCTCAAAAGCTTTCAGGCTGCCTTTTGTTTTCTGTTTTATTTTTTTTCTAAAGTTCAGAACGTACTGTGGAGAGAAAAAAGAACCAAGGTTAGAATGTCACTTGAAAAACACATTATTTATAATCAAAATGACTCTATGGACAAGGGAAAGGAATGGGAAAGAAACAGAAGAGAGAGAAAGTCTCACTAGGCCTAAACCATCCCATTAGAAATAGCATGCAAAGATGAAAGCATTCATTTCCATAATATAGTAAATATATGCACTGGTGGTTTTTTTTTTAAAAAAAGCATTCCATTCCACGTTTTCTTTTAGAAGCAAGGAATTATAATTTATGGTTTGCCTATGCTTTCAAATTGTCAGCTACGTTAACCGATGGACTAGTCATGTTTTTTCCTAATATAATTGAACATTCCCCATGTACACTGGTTAGCCAATAAACCTAATCCAAGCCAAGATGAGTTACATGTGAGGATTTTTTTTTTAAACCAGCAGAGACCTTGTGGTGAGATTTAGTTCCCTGGTTTTCCTTCCTCGTGCAGTTTTTTTTTAAAAAAGGAAGAGGCTGTATTTAAATATGATATCCCACAGTTTTCTGGTGGTTCAGGGTTTTACCTGTTTTTTTTTTTTAAATATTTGGTTTCAATACTAAAAATACTTGTGGTGGATGAATGAATATCAGCATGGTGAATGGTTGTTTTAAAGCAGCTTGAGGAAGTTTTTTTCCCTCTTTTAAATAAAAAAAGCTGCAATCTGAGCAGAAGCACATTAAGGATATTCAACATGCTTTTAAAAACTCTTTTGACTAGAGTTTTTGCTAATTGGATTGAACAAGGCATGATTTAGGCTCCCCCCTCCTCTCTCTCTCTCTCTGTGTCCAACCTTGAAGACTTGGTGTTGTGTTCTTTGTATTCCCCCCCCCCTTAATCCCCTATGCATATCCTGATCACCCATTAAGGGTGATTGCCCTTCACCATTGATCGCCCATTAAGGGTGATTGCCCTTCACCATTGATCGCCCATTAAGGGTGATTGCCCTTCTCCATCTGCATACAGTTTCATGCCCGTTGCTGGTTGGCTAACTAGCAACAG
>NW_015386797.1:119795-155255 GCF_001527695.2 Protobothrops mucrosquamatus
TGCCCTAAATCACGCGGGGGAGCCAAAGTGGGTGAAAGCGACCATCATCTCTATCGCCGGGCCCCGATCCTACGAAGTTCGCGTGGAGGACAACCGGGTTTGGCGGCGCCACCTTGATCAACTGAGGGGCCGAATCGGGGTCGCTGGGTTACGCCAAGAAAGCGCGGCCGACCACGCGGGCGGGGCCAGAGACAACGGCAGGGACGAGTATTGGCCATTGGTTTCACCCGTCAGTCAACCACCTCGAGAAGCGAGACCCATTGCAGCGGCCCAAGGACAACCACGCAGAGGGGAGAATACCGAGGCAAGAGCGGAACCGAGTCACACGGTTCCCCGCCGATCAGCGCGAGGGCATCGGCCTCCTACATATCTGAAGGACTATGTAACCACTATTCACCAAGGACGATAGCAAGGACTTTGAGGGGAGGGGTGTTGTGTTCTTTGTATTCCCCCCCCTTAATCCCCTATGCATATCCTGATCACCCATTAAGGGTGATTGCCCTTCACCATTGATCGCCCATTAAGGGTGATTGCCCTTCACCATTGATCGCCCATTAAGGGTGATTGCCCTTCTCCATCTGCATACAGTTTCATGCCCGTTGCTGTTTGGCTAACTAGCAACAGGGTCTTGCCAGCCAATGGAATTGTGTGATTACAAGCCAGGGGAATCCCATAAAAGAGGGCTCCCCTGGCCCAGAGAGCCAGTCCGGATTTACTTCATGCCTTGCCAATAAACCAAGAGCTGACTGTCACTCGACTCGTGTCTTACTGCCTGCGCGATCTAACACTTGAAGACCTATGAACTTTGGCCAGCATGACTGTCTGGGGAATTTTGGGAGTTGAAGTCCACAAGTCCTAAAGTTGCCTAGGCTGGATATCCTTGTTTTAGACCTTGGATACAAGGGACTGTAGGGTGAATAATTGGCTCTTCAAAAGCCTCATTCCCAGTTTTAGGAACAGACAAGGCAGCCAAAAAACATGTCCTGAAATTTGCAGGAACTCCAAAGTGATTTCTGATATATTGTCACAACCTGCGGCTGGAAGCAATATGTGTGTTTGGGAGGAGAGGAGGCAGGATTTGGGTCACGTTTAGACTATTACTTAGATCATGGCACTAAGCTGCAGAAAAGGATTCAAAGTAAACAGTCTACTCTTACCCAAAGTGACAGCTACTGCTACATGTTCTGTGTCTAAATGTGAGAAATTTAACCTGCCAAAAGACGAGAGAGAGAGAGAGAGAGAGAGAGAGAGAGAGAGAGAGAGAGAGAGAGAGAGAGAGAGAGAGAGAGAGAGAGAGAGAGAGAGAGAGAGAGAGAGAGAGAGAGAGAGAGAGAGAGAGAGAGAGAGAGAAGCTAGGAAGGCTGACTATTTAAAAGCATTTTGCTCCAGACAGTTTTAACAACTGAGATTTGTGGCTGGTAGACCACTGAAGTGTCTTGCCATTAAATTATGAACTGTACATTAGAAACAGATGTAGCCCTGGAAACTTTGCCCGACAGCACAATCTTTAAGAATTGCCAGTGCTATTGTTGCTAAATCAGAAAAGCAAAGCTGGAACAGGAGACGAGTAATCCTAAGCATGAAGATATGTCAACAACAGAGTTTTTAGGGTCACATTGCCACCTGTTCCATAAGCCACCCCTTAGCTGTTCTTTCTAACTCCTGAAACTGGCTGGCTGAAAATGTTATGGGACACTGAAGTTTTGTAAGGCATGTAATGTAAAGGCAGGATTGCTTTCTTTTATTCCTTACCATTACACACACACACACACACACACACACACACACCACACGTATATGTGTATGCATATCTATATCTATCAGGAGCGAAGAATCAGGACCACACGTTAAGCTTCAGTTAAGCTCATTTATTGCTCATGCCTATACACAAGAATCTAGTCAACCAGAGGATTGGACTAGAAGACCTCCAAAGTCCCTTCCAATCTTATTATTCTATGTTCTAACATTCAGCATTAAATTGGCATGACCTAAGGGTCAACAGAATTCAAAAAGGGTTGGACTTAGACAGTGGTGGGATTCAAATATGTGAACAATCGGTTCTGTGTGTGGATGCCACTTCCGGAAGTCCATTCTGGGTCTGGGCAACAAAAAATTAGCTACCGGTTCTGCTGAAATGGTGAGAACTGGCTGAATCCCACCACTGGACTTAGACTATTTGTGGAAACATAACAACTCCATGCTGATTCCTTTTTTGACCTCATCCCCATATTCTGCCTCTCCTTTTCCTACAGTGTATGAGAAAGTGACTTATTTTGACAAAAATGATGCATTTCACCTAACTCTTTAAGTTAACTCTTAGTGTCTAGTTTCTTCTTTAAAATCCAAGTGGAAACTGAGAGCTTCCTCACAGTCCAGAAATCCAAAAAGTGATTACACCAATGGCACAAGGATTTTGAGACAGGAATCAGAGCCCTACTCAGAATCTTGTTCAATCTAAGATAACTCCCAAACATAATACAGTTAGCTTATTTTATTATTAACATAGCTTCCTGCATAGCACTGATAAGTCTGATTTAAACTCAGTTACTTATCTGGGGATTTATCCTATCCTGGAGTCAAGCCAGGTGGAATCACCTAGCTAACTTTGTCTGATTTCCTAAACGTAAGTGGGGTTCGCTCTGGTGATACTTAACTCTCTCGTTGTATAAATATTTTCATATTTAACCTAATTTTCATTCAAGTTAATATATATGCCCAATGCTCCAGTAGAAAATCAGGAAAATTAAAAACCCATGTCCCTTTTCACATTGAAGTTGCAATTATGAAACTAAGTCATAAAAAAATCAACAATACCTTATCAGTATGTCCAACATGTTATACTATAATTAACATAATTTCTCTTAAATTCGAAGGGGAAAAAATCATTTTACAACCTCAGCTAAACTCTTCATTAATATTGCCATTAATCTGAGTTCTTTTTCTTCAAAATATTGTCCCCAAGTATTAAAAGTTTCTAAATAATGAACAAATCTCAATTTTACTTATGAAAAATCTATTACCAATTGGCACTATTAGATTTATAATTTTGTATCTACAGAAAATATACCATATTGTAAAATTTTGCAAGCTTAATATTTTACTCCTCATTTTAAGGTTTATGGCTATATTAGTTATGGAGTTTGTTTTTGACAGGTATTTGTGAACAGATAATATATAAATTAAATGGAAAGAACATTAGACATCATCCATCACCTATCCCAGGGGTAGGCAACCTCGGCTCTTTTATGACTCATGGATTTCAACTCCCAGAATTCCTGAGCCAGCTATGCTGGCTCAGGAATTCTGGGAGTTGAAGTCCATGAGTCATAAAAGAGCCGAGGTTGCCTACCCCTGACCTATCCAATGGACTCTTTGGAGCATCTGTCCACTAAGACCCATCCCACTCACGCCAGAAGAAGAGGTCTTCTCTAGATCCCATCAGTCAAGGTATTTCATCTAGCAGGGTCAAAGAAAAGAGCCTTCTCCGCAGTGGCCCCCACACTTTGGAACATCTTGCCTCCTGAAGTGAGATTTGCCTCCATCCTTTTGGCCTTCCAAAAGAGTCTTTGCCAGCTTTGCCAGTTGGCCTGGAGCCTCAATGGCTCCAGCACACTATGCTGGAGCTCATTGGGTGAAAGACAAAAGTCCAATCCCATACCACCCATGCTTTTGGTTTTCACCTTTTATTTATTGAAATGTTATTAATCTTAATTACAATGCTTTCAATGTTTTTATATTTATGTTTTCATACTCTTGTAAGCGGCCCAGAGCCACACAAGATAGGCAGCATGTAAATTTAATAAACAGATAAATAAAATAAATAAGGACACACTTATTTGAAAAAAAAAGTATCAGTAAAATTAGTGGAACTTATTTCTGAATATATATATATATATGAATAGGAGCTGTCTCACAAAACACTAGTTTTGGAAGTGTAAGGTCACTGACCCTTGGCAAAACATGAGAAATCATAAGAACTAATCATGAAAGCTCAATCAGAGGCTTCTTAAAGAAACGGTACTTTTTATTCGATTGAATTAAGTCCTGTGTGGGACACAATCTGAACGCTGGCAGACAGTTACGTTCAGGAATGCCACACCTTAGAAAGTTAGTAGCATTGCTTTATAAACTTTGTTAGCCAATCAACATCAGACAACAGAGTTATTACAATATAAGGAAGACATCAATCATTCCTCTACACTCCCTTATTCCCTCCTTCAGTACATCCCATCCGCGTACATGTTTTCCATGCTTGCATGAAATTGCGAGATAGCAATAATTTCTTTTTCTAGTGCCAGTTACAGAACCCTTACAGAAAAAAACACTAGTTTTGGAAGAAGATTATGAAAATGATTTTTTTTCAGATTTAGGTATGGAAGACAAATTTAAGGATGCTTCTATAGATATGGAAATTCATCAATATGCAGCTATGTCCTGATACAAGTATAGCCTCTGGCAGAGGCAATGAAGCATTTGTTTATATACATTTCTCATTGCTTCTCAACATGAAGAACATAATTACTCATTGCTATGATTTTTTGCGCTGCAGGTGGTAACATTAAGACATGCTGTGCTGTCATTTCTCTATCAAACCAAGGGGAGCTGTGTACCACTGGAATAAATACAACTCATGTAATTACATGTAGGTAAGTATAATTGGCTGATTTTATGACAAAATGTTCAGATTTGTATCACTTAGACTGTATCACCACTATCAACTTTGTGTCCCCCCCCTCTCTTTTGGTTTTGAACATTTGTGGAAACTATACTGTGTGTTGTTAGGTAGGGCCAATTTGGAGAGAAAAATCAAATTGGATAATGATTGGGATGTTTTTATATTTAGCAATGAGTTATGATTGTCTCAACTTGGGTGATCTCTAAAATTAAGCAGAGTTGGAATTTTTTGGTAGATGAGGCTTTGGGAAATTCTGCAAGCATAGCTAAAGTGAGAAAGTGAATAAGAATCTTAAAAGAAAACAAAAACCAAAAAACAAACCCCACCTATTTCTGTATAGTTGAGAAAATAAGAAAACTTACATGGATGTGACATGGAGCTATTAATTTCTTTTTTATGCAAACTTCATGAGATTTTTAAGATAACTTCTCCACCAGGAGAAGTCCATTAAAAGAGATGAATTGAGACCCTGACATAGTATCCTTGTCCCATCATGTCTTCAATAAAAAAAATAGTACTATGTGCAGAACGAAGAACAGATCAGCAATCCCTATGCTTCAGTACGAAGTCAGAAATGTCCTTTTAATTCAAACAGTGTGGATAAAAGCAGTTTAGGCAAAAGAAGACATTTCGTGTCTCTGCCTATGCAGAGTCTCAATCATCCAGGTCATGGTGGTCCCAAAGGTACTTTTTCAAGAGGCAACTAGACTTTGTTTTTCTTTGAAGCTATTTTGCTTCTCATCCAAGAAGTTTCTTCAGTTCTGACTGATTGGTGGGGAATGGATGGATTTATATTCCTTACAGTCATCTGGTCATTAGCAATCTTAGAGTCATTAAGGCCTCTTGGGAGTTTACCTATACCCTCTGGGTAACCTAAATCGCCTTTTGAAAGCTGCAAAGTCCACATTCTGGACAGAGAGGACCCCTGGTTTGAAAGACGGGTAAAAGAGGCCATCTATTTTAAAATTAAGCAGTCCTGTCTCAACAGAGGGGGAGGGATATGACACTACCTGTCTCCACTTTACATCACAGTCCTTTAAGCAATTCCAAAAAGGTTCCACACCCATTTACACTATTCAGATGGCTCTGAGGGCAACAGATGGCCTCAATGACTCTCAGAAAAAATACTAATGTCCAGATGACTGCAAAGAATATCAATCCATCCATTCCGCACCCTTCAGTCAGAACTGAAGAAGCTTTTTGGATGAGAAATGAAATGTTTTCAAGGAAAAACAAAGAAAATCCAGTCGCCTCTTGAAAAAGGACCCTTGGGGCAGAATATTTACTTCTGCTCATTTTGTCTGCACAGCAAAGAGGCTATGGCGCTACCATTTCTCTTAAAGGACCTAAAACGCATGGAGTTTCTGAAGAGCTGAGGCAAAAATTCCTTTCAACAGGGAAACTGAATCACAATGTCTCACAAAAAAGGGGAGTGGTGGTTATGTGTGAATTATTTTTGTGATTTTTCTTGAAGGAGTTTCATGTCTCATTCTTCAGTTCTTGGATCAGAATAGAAAATCTTCAAGAAAAAACAAAGTCCAATTGCCTTTTGAAAAAAAGCCCCTTTGGGACATTTAGTGTCTCTGCTTCACCAGCAAGGGATGGGTTTAGTTGCTTTCCCCCATTTAATAAAATTTGGGTAATTCCACCTCAAATTTCTAGCATCACACACCCATGGAAAAAAAGTGCTGAATGGAAGGAAATGCCTATTCTAGTAAATGTCCCAGATAAGTCACCACCCAAAATGGCTTAGAGGTGGTCTCTGTGGAAGGGGAGGAGAAGTTTGGTTTAGCTTTGTGGAGTGGATGGGTCAGTTTACAGTCTGGATTAGATCCTTTGTTCAATGCTTTCTCATCCCTGAATTAAAACAATCCAAACAGTGATAGTAGTGATGGTGATGGTGGTGATGATGATATGATTAGGTAATGATGTGACACATAAACTAATAGTTTGATCAAGATGTAGACATTGAGTAATTTGATTGATTAATGATAATTATTATTATCATCATAATCACCACCCACTTATTTTCATAGTCAACAAAATTTATTATTATATAAAACATCCCTTAAGGTACTGATAATTACCCATAATGCTGGTTTTCAGGCCTGGGAATCTGTAGAACCAGCTTTCCAGATAGCTTCTGCCTGACCCATCCAAAGGAACAGACAGTGCGTGTTGAAGATGACCAATTTTTGTGTGGGGTAACTAAAGGGGTCATGGAAGTAGCATTCGTTGCAGGCGTTCCCCAGATTTGACCCCCCCAACCCCAGCAAGGGCAGCACTCGTGAAGGCTTTTAAAGACCTGGCTCTTTTAGAAGATATTTTGGAGACTGAATCCTATAAGTACTGAATATAGGTTGTTTAATATGATTTAATATGATTTATTTGTATATTGTAATCAGTACTTACATTATATATTTAATGTACTGTTTTTGCAGATTTGCATCGGTAATTTGTTATTGTTGATTCAAAATGTGCACCAGTTAAAGTGGTTTAGACTGAAGCGGTATATAAATCTAATCTAGTCAATCAAATCTACCATTCACATAATAGGTAACAGCAATTTATTAGTGACATAGGTCCTTCCTTCCTTCCTTCCTTCCTTCCTTCCTTCCTTCCTTCCTTCCTTCCTTCCTTCCTTCCTTCCTTCCTTCCTTCCTTCCTTCCTTCCTTCCTTCTCCCCCAATGATTAAAAGCAATATATTTCTGTGTTCACCCCAGAATGAAATACACAGTAACCACTGTCAGTAGATCTTACTCAAATCTGTCAAGCTTTTAAATAAAATTAATTGTCGGGCATTTTACAATGGGAGAGATGAAGCACAACAGCTTGCATAAACAGGCTGTAATAGTAATAGCCAATTTAAAGGTTCATTAATAAATACCAGTGGTACCACTGTAAAACCTAGCTTCTTATTACCCAGATGTGAAATGACAGAAATGAAATGTTTCTTTGAAGTGATCCCTAAATACCAAAACAAACAGAAGGGGATTTAAATGGCAAAGTTCAGTTTTAAGGTTTTTGAGAATACACAACTTACTGGTGCAGAAGAATTCCTTAATGAAAGGGCCTATATAAGAATAACTTAATATCTAGATTTAATACAGACTGAAGCAGCTGTGTAAAACCGAGAGGTAAATAAATAATAAATAACATATTATTTATTAATATGGGGAAAGGTTTTCCACAGTTGAATTCTGACTCCTGTTGAAGTGCTGTCCAGGTGCTGGGAGGCTGATTGGAACAGACTGAGACTCAACCCTAGCTGCCTTGAGTTTGAAAGATCTGCTGATACCATAAGGTCCATCTTTACTCCTTAGTGGAACCAAACAGAACTGGTCCACAATTTGGGGATCCTCTTGGACTTATAACTCCTGCTTGAGGACTAAGTTGCAGCTACTGCCAAAAGCACGTTTATAGAGCACCATTTTGCACACTGGTTGCTACTTTTCTGAAAAGGGAGGCTTTATTCACTGTCATTCATGCTTTGGTCGCCTCTCAATTGGATGTCTGAAATGTACTGAACATTCAGGGCAATAGCTGGTGTGAGTAGTTAAGGGAGGATGAGACCGTGTCACACACAACCTTGAGAATGGCACTGGTTGTTGGTTGGTTCCAATTCAAGATGCCCAGAGCCACCTTTAAAGCCATTAGTGGTTTAGGATCTAGTAAAATCTGCCAATAATATCTGTTGGCCTGGTAAGATATACTAGGGCAGACTTTGTATGTGTCCCCTCAGTCAGGGATCTATAGAAACCATGAAAGCATTCCTTCTCAGTTGCATTTCCTTCTCTCTGCATTAACAACCCTCTAGATCAGGGGTCTTCAAACTTGGCACCTTTAAGACTTGTGGACTTCAAGTCCCAGAATTCCCACAAGTCATAAAAGGGCCAAGTTTGAAGACCCCTGCTCTAGATGGTTTGAATGGCTTCCCTCCCTCCTCAGACTGTTTGTGAAGACTTGGCTATTTAGTCAAGCCTTGGAGGCAGGGCTGTTATGACTCTCCCTCTGGATGAGTAATTACTTTTAATTGTGTTTTTGGAATGCTTGACTCCCAGTATATTGGGTTGTTTTATAATGCATGATCTTGGTTTTAATTTTTTATTATTATGTAGAGTGGGGAAAAAGCAGGGCTGCTTAGGAGCCATTCAGAATGGTCAGCTCCTTCTTTTTCTTCTTTATGAGATGACAGATGTTATAGGCACTGCAAGGGTGCCACAAAATATGGCTTTCTCATTGCGAATGATCTCTGCTTTGCAAATACTCAATTATCCACTGCCAAGGTACTCCATCTCAATTATTACTTTGCTTAGATGAATGTTTTCTGCCATAATTACTTGGATCAAGAGCAAGGCTGGCTGGAGGGTGGGGAGTGTCAAAACATTCAAGATGGTGGCTGCCATCTTAATGTTTTCCACCCAGTTTCCACACAGCTGCCCCTGATCACTTTCTGAGTACATTTATTTTAAATCAGGGATCTCCAGACTTGGCAACATTAAGACTTTTGGACTTCAACTCCCAGAATTCCGCAGCCCGTTTTAAAGTTGCCAAGTTTGGACACCCCTGCTTTAAACCCAGTAAACATTTTAAATGATCCTTTAGGGCAAAAATGGGTGGGCTGGGTGGGTGACTCTTTTTGCAACCATATTTTTCCCCCTCCAATTTGTTTACCCACAATGGGCTGGAAAGCATGTGGCAGTAGTGGCTCCATTTAATTTTATTTATTTTTTTTGTAAAGCAGTTCTAAGGTTTGGGAATTTAAGTAAACCAACGTGCTAAGTTTATCAAAACGTGTAATTGCTTTTTTTAAAAAGGCAGAAAAATATGTTGGTGTGTTTGGTACTGAATTCTGGCAGGGTAGTCCGGTAAGCAAGAACAGGGAGACTCCAAAATTTTGAAAAAAGGGGATTAAATAAATGTCAGCATTTCATTCTTCTCAATTTGGAATAATTTTCCTTCCTTTCTTCTTTTTCCCTACCTATTTTTTTTTAAAAAATATCCGTTCATGGGATCTCTTCCCCTATTTTCTTGTTAACCGACTAGAGTTCATTTTCCATTTCTGTCTCTAGTCCCATCCCTCATTTTTTCTCATCTTCCCAAGTGCTTAATTATTTAAACATTTTCTTAACAGCAGTAACCACCAGTCTGCTAATTCTCTGCTCCACTTAATCCTTTCAGAGGCCGGGCCGTCTGTCAACAATGCTGAGGGTTCCGAATAAGAGCCACACACAAAAAAAAACAGATTGTGAAAGCTGCAGAACATTATTTTTTTTTTCTTTTAACCATCAGGACTCTCCAGATGTTTTAAAAGTTGGACCTGGGTGGAGTCAAGTGGAGGGATCAAGGATCCAATTTTGCACTTCTCCCTGCCCCAAATCCATAGAACAGTTTGTGTCATAAATATAATAAAAACTGGATAACAAGGAAGGGGGGGGGCGCAAAATGCCTTGGGGAAAGAACTCTGAAGCGATTAAGGCGTCTGGCGGAGGCCTTGTTTTAATCAATCAAGTGTGAAAGTGCTAATGAGAAACCTGTGCCAGCTCTAAAAAACACACAGAAGCAAGACAGGCTACAAGAGATTTACATGAGCAGCTTCTTAAAGCTGGCCAGCTCTTTGGATGAGCTTAATAGTGTTTTGTTCTTCACAGGGGCTTTGGTTTGCTTTTGCTTCTTTGAGGTGAAAAAAAAAAAAGGGGGGGGGCACATGAAAGAAATGTGCAGCTGATTTTAGCTCCAGCTAAAACGGAGTTAAGGGACAGAAAGGAATATAGGAGATGTTATAACTCAATAGTCCTCAACGTACGACCACAATTGAGCCTAAAATTTCCGTTGCTAAGTGAAGCAGTTAAGTGAGTTTTGCTCCATTTTACCACCTTTTTTATTTATTTATTTATGTATTATTTAAATTTATATACCGCTCTATCTCCCTTATGGGACTCAGGGCAGTGAACAGGCAATAATAAAAAACAATAAATATTGAATAAAAAGCCTGCTCTAAAATACCCCATATAAATACCCCATTTTGCCACTGTCGTTAAGTGAATCATGCAGTCATTAAGCAAATCTGGCTTCTCCTATTGACTTTGATTTCTGGAAGCTGGGAAGGGTACAAATGTCAATCACATGATCCCAGGACAGTGCAACAGTCATAAATACATGCTGGTTGTCAAGTGCCCTAATTTGATCATGTGACTATGAGGATGCTGCAATGGTCATAAGTGTGAAAACATGTGACCTTAACAGAATAACTGAGCTGGAAGGGACCTTGAAGGTCTTCCAGTTCAACCCCTGCTCAAACAGGAGACCTTATACAATTTCAGACAAATGGTGTCCAATCTCTTCTTAAAAACCTCCAGTGATGGAGCACCCACAACTTCTGAAAGCAAGCCGTTCCACTCATTAATTTTACTAACTGCCAAGAAATTTCTCCTTATTTCTAGATTGGTTCATAAGTCACATTTTTTTTAAAGTCATCGTAACTTTGAACAATCAGTAAATGAATGGTTGTCAGTCAAGGACTACCTATATGCACCTTTTGGGGGGGGGGATTAGCTCCTCCTTTCTTCCATGGTGGGAGTGGAGAACAGCTTCAGATGGAGTATCTTAACTAACCTCAAAGACTAAATTACAGTATTGGTGTTAAAACCTGTAATACCTATTTCAAAAGGTTGTCCAATGTCTGTGATATTCTTAATGGAATAGTGCTTCTGCAATGGATGACACAGGTTCTGTCGTAGATTCATTTCTCTGCAGATCTGGAACAAATTTTATTTAACCCTTTGAGCTGAGCATAGGAATGAGCTGGGTGAATGAATGTTATATTCATCTGTTGAGCAAACTTCCATGACACTGAGCGGAGAACACGAGTACAAGAACTGCCACAGAACTCAGCCAGGTGGTGAAACTATAAAAGAGTTGGGAGTGAAGGACTCCTCCCTTAAATTCAAGCAGTTGGAGGACTGAGCATGACATTAGAGACATGGAAAGAAGATCCAGAAAGCAACGTGGGGAACCTAACAATACCACATGTTTTAATTATTTGCTTAGATCCCTGCTGTGGTAATTCTGTGTTAAGTCTGCCTCACATCTGTTCACAGTATGTTTCTTTTTTTCCCCCTTCTCTTTGTGAAACCAGACTAGATAGATCTGATTTTTCAATTAGTAGCAATGGGTTAACTTTTTCCCATCTTGACTGCTGTAATGGAAATGTGGGGGGGGGGGTCCCCAGAAGGAGGCAATGGCATTTGGAGTAAGCCAGGATGATGCAGAAGCAATAACCTGTGGGCAATGAGGTCATGACGCAAACGTCCCTTACATACTTGCATCCTGAAGTCTGAAGTCTGGAGCAAGTACAAAGACATTACATATATCCAATGACATCACAGCACATGCAATTAAAAATTTCCCCTTTGACCTATATCATCTTGTGGGCACCATTAATGTTGGATGTAAAAAAAATGACAGCCATAACTATGTGATCAAAGTCTCACCCCTTTTTAACATGTGTTCTGATGCATATAAAAACTCCAATTGCTTGGTTGGTGGCTGCCATCTTGACATTTTGGGTACTCTGCTGCAGACATCCATGCACAAATGAGTCCTAATGGCGGGGCAAGACATGTATTCATCAGCCCCATGAATGCCACAATTGTGCATTTATTATTGCAACTGAAGTATCTATATGACAATGCATCTTATCTACACATGAGGAAATGTTCTTTGCAAAAGCAGATGCTACTGGTGAAAAGGTGTATTTCCGTATCAAATTGAAAGAATGGAACCAACATATTCTCTTGAATTACATATCCAGTACATGGAATTTGACAATTGGACAATATAAATGCATTTTCTATGGCCTTAAGGTAGTATTTGACTTGCAACCCAGGCACTTGACGGCCACTGAAAGTTACAACGGACTTCAAAAAAGCTGCTTACAACCCATCTTCAAGGTTACAACTGCTGCCTCTTCTAGTCACATGATCACATTTTAGATATTTGGCAGCTGGCTCACATTTACAATCAGTTGTAGTCTCACACAGTCATATGACCATAATTTATACCTTTTTAAAATGTTTTCCACAATGACTCATTGTAAAAATTGTGGTAAAATTGAGTCTGGTCACATGGTGTCCTACTTAATGACCACAATGATTCATGATTCATTCACTAAAGCACCAGAGGGCAGGATGAGAAACAATGGTTGGAAAATGATCAAAGAGAGAAGCAACCTGGAATTAAGGAGAAACTTCCTGACAATTAACCAGTGGAACAGCTTGCCTCCGGAAAATGTGGGCGTTCCATCACTGGAGACTTTTAAGAAGAGACTAGACAGTCACTTGTCTGAGACAGTATAGGTTCATCTGCTTGAGCAGGGGGCTGGACTAGAAGACCTCCAAGATCCCTTCCAACTCTATTATATTCATGAGCAAAATTCCAGACTCAATTCTGGTCATTTGTCAAGGATTATCTGTACTGTTGCTAAAAGACAGCTATTGCAACATTGAAAAGATAAATGTACGGCCCCATTTACTCAATGAATTGAGGAGTTGATAACACTTGCCACTTATGAGCAAATTGCCTATACACAGACTTTACACGGATAAGTATAATGAAATATGGGATATATTTATACAAAATACAGTAGGTTAAAAAAGTATGATAAATAATTATATAAATATATTAGAATAAATGCATATATACACAAGCATTGCACACATACTTGCACAATGTTTATATTAGGCAATTATATGTAAAATTGTAACTATAAAATATATTCTATATTTTATTTTTTGTTGCATTTTTTCATTTATTTTTAAGCATTTGCAGTATATTTTTATAATGTATATCTTCATATTCCTTTTTCTTTTTTTCTTTTTCTCTTATTATTTTAAAAGCAATAAAATAAATAGATTAAAAAAAAAACCCATTGCTTTAACTTTGTAACAACCATGATTGGGTATTACAATATATTCTGCTATTGACAAGGGCTGAGTATATTATTTAGACTACCATCTTGTAAATGTGTCCACCTAATGTTCACAGTCAAAAGAGCCCTGATCAGTTAAGCCACAGCCTCACCCAGAAATATTATTTGATAAAAAAAAGTGAATTTTTGCTAGGAGACCAAAATGTGGTTTCACTCTATAGGCATACATTGCTATTTTCTTTTGGTGGGGTAGCTAACGTAGCAACTACTTAAATTAGATTAAGATCTTCCCCACCACCCAGTTAGAGAATGCTTTGTGGAGCCAAGGCTGTTTTCCATCCTTGAGATCTGGATCTCATTGTGATGCCCTAGAAGGAAAGATTTCCCTAGAGATAACAAAAAAATAGTTTGCTTTCAAGTCTCTCCATCCATTATGTTTTTTTTCTCCATTTTTATTACTTTAATTTATTACCTAGAGAGTATGTGGCTGCTTATGATCAGGAGAAAAAAAATGAGAGTTGGGTTATAATTTTCTCCAAGAACAATTTCCAGGTGCTTTCCTTATGCAGAATATAAAATCACCCTTTTTTATGAGCTTGTTATTTCAAGGGGGTGATAGTTATGAGAAAAATTAGAACTATTTCAAATACAGGGTTCCACTATGCCTTGGGTTAATGGGGAACGTCTACGTCTGTGTAAAATTCAACTTTATTTATAATTTCTAATTATCAAAATACTCATGTTTCTCTTTAGGAATATATTAAATGCAAATTTACAATGATTTCAGAATTATTTTCCATATATACCTGAATATGGAATGGGACAACTTGCTGCAGCCGACTCGCCAATGGACTACTCGCCGCGGGACAGTTTAACAATTCAGTTTAATTACTTAAATAAAATAATAATTTTTGTCACTCACATTTCATTCTGTCCCTTCATTTGTATCCTTTTCTAAAAATGATTCTATTCCACTATTTCTTTGATATTAGTGTAACTCTTGTCCCCAGTGAGTTGTCTTTCCATGAGTTGACCATGGTGAGTTGGCTGTGCTGAGTTGGCCATGGTGAATTGCCATAGACCCATCTGAATGTGCTTCATACAAATATGCTGATGTCTTTAGCCAACTGCAGTTAGCAACAGCGATGGGGGGGGGAAAAAGATCATATTAGTAATGCAATGCAAGCCCTGTTTTTATATGGATGCTTTCCAATGTCAGCCACAAGCACATAAATCATGGGTTTGCATTTGATGTCACAATGAATGTTGCATCACTTGTCTTCCTTGCCTCCATAGACCCCTATTTTAAGGTCCTAGGCCTCATACCAACATGATCACTGATCATAGAAATGGTGGGATTGTGGATGTCCTGATTGTAATTCCACCCTGGGTGGCAATAAAACTCCATTGTGAAACCAAAGAACATTTTCGGCTATAAAGGTGCTAAAGTGCTTTGATAGACAGCCAATAGTCTATCTGACACCTGGGGATAAATGAATGGGGGGGGAAAGTAAAACAGTACAATATTTTTTAAAAAAATATATATGTGAGAAAGAAAATTACTGACTCCAGACAAAGCATATATATTTTTAAAAAAGTTTCTGTTAGTGTCACCCCCTTAAAGTAAGCAAAGTCAGAAGTAGGACCCAGCAGCTTGTCAAGGTTGATGGGAGATTTAGATCAGAGATGGGGAATCATGGCCCTTTATGACTTGTGGACTTCAACACCCAGAATTCCTGAGTCAGAATGGCTGACTCAGGAATTCTGGGAGTTCAAGTCCACAAGTCATAAAGGGGCCATTGTTTCCCCCCCCCCTTTGATTTAGATGAAGTTAGAATGTGCCCCCCTCCAATTGCCTTGCAAAAGGTGGATGGAACAAGGAGCGATCATCATCTAATCAGTGTGGAGGCAGTTCAGAAATTATAGGGCTTGATACATACTTCAAAAGGAAATGAAGAACAAGTTTGCACGTGTATAAATCTACTCTTGCTTTCCACTATCTTTCTGCCCCACAGTAGTCCTTGTAATAAATAAAATATTCTAACCTCCTCTGTCAGAGGACTGATATGGCTGGCAATGGTGTTGAACATAGGGGACAGAAAGGCCCCCTCCACATAAGGAAAAAATGGTGGAACTCTAGGGGTTCTCTAGGGGACCTTGGAGGTCTTCTAGTCCAACTCTCTGCTTATGCATGAGACCCTATACCATTTCAGAGAAGTGGTTGTTCAATCTCTTCTTAAACATCTCCACAACTTCTGAAGGCAAACCATTCCACTGATTAATTGTTCTGACTGTCAGGAAATTTTCCCTTAGTTTTAGGTTGATTCTCTGTTTGATCAGTTTCTATCCATTGCTTCTTGTCCTGCCTTCAAGTGCTTTGGAGAATAGGTTGACCCCATCTTCCTCAAATATTGGAACACTTCTACCATGTTACCTCTTTGGCCTTCTTTTCATTAGACTAGATATATCTAATTCTTGCAACCATTCTTCATATGGTTTAGCCTCCAGTCCCCTAATCATCTTCATTTCTCTGTGCTCTTTCTAGAGTCTCAACATCTTTTTTATATTGTGGCTACCAAAATTGGATGTAATATTCCTAGCATGGTCTTACCAATGCATTATAAAGTGGTAGTAACACTTCATATTAATGCAGCCCAGGATTGCATTGGTTTTTTGGAGTATTTTTGATGGCTACAGCAGCACACTGCTGGCTCATATTTAAGTGATTGTCTACTAGGACTCCGAGATCCCTCTCACAGTTATTACTATTGAGCCAGGTACTACCTATTCTATACCTGTGCATTTTGATTTGTCTTACTTACTTTTCTCACCACTGAATTTTTTGAATGGATGCAGGCAATTTCAAATGGAAGGCTACTGGGTTGATTTGATTTAGAACAAGGAAATGGCCAACACATTTCAGATATAGGAGAACCGTTTAATTGTCTGATGGCAACATTGTAAATCTATTGAAAGAAGAGCCTCTAAATTTTCTGATGTCAAAAGTTTAGCCATTTGTTTGTGAATTGACCCACCTTCCTTCAAGTACAACAGTTTCCAGCTAACTCTGAGGAAGGAAGCTTAGTGAGGCAAACCTCTGCTGTGTGCATTAGTTTGCCATGTGGTAGATATACAATCTGACAATTTGCCTTCATTGTTTCATTTTCAGGGAAGGCTCAACTTGGTTGGAGTCTGAAGAGGCAAGGGGGGGGGGGAGAGAGGAAGAATGACAAAAGATAGCTGAACTTATTTCCTTTATGCTTCAGCTCTTTGAATCTGTTATCAATTAGCCCACAGTGTTAAAATAACACTGCCAAATTCTGTTTTACCAATGCATCAGAAAGCTCTTCCCCCAAATTGATTGACCTGGGCAAAATCATTCCAATGCACATCTTTAGAATACACCTGGAAGTCAATGATGTGTTCATAAACTTGGCATATTCCTACTCTCAGCATTCAGATCTTACGATTCACAATTGTTCTTCTGCCAGGTTGTCAAATACAGTTCTAAATCTTTGCATGACATTCCGATAGCCGTGCTCATGCCAGGTTTCTAAGCTACTTTAAGAAAATGCAGTGCAGATTGAAAGTTTGGCAACAGTTTGCAAGATATTGGATTGTGGGTCATCATACATTCCCATTGGATAATTCCCCTCCTGCTGTGTCCTCCCATCATCCTGTTCTAGGAAAGCAATGGCCAATCACTTTCCTTTGTGTAGGTGGGTCTTCCTACAGATAGATATATTTCTATCTCTATCAACAAGTCTCTCACCTGACACTTTCTTCTTTTCCCCTTCCCTATTGTTTGTTTGTTTGTTTCCTACCCTTTTTATTTTTTATAAATAACCCAAGGTGGTGAAAATACACCATAGTTCTCCCTCCTCTTATTCTCTCCAGAACAACAATCCCACAAGGTGGGTTGGACTAAGAGAGAGTGACTGGGCTCAAATCACCCAAATGGCTTTCATGCCTAAGGCAGACTGTTGAAACATAGTTCCACATACTGTATGAGAACCCATTATTAGGAACAAATACTGACAAATCTGAGAAACAGATCCCCCAGTACCCTTTTCTTTTGAGACAACTAATTGTGAAAAGCCCAATTATAATCTAAAATTGGAGGAAGTTTCCTTTTCTTGATGGAGGGCTTTACCCTACTTAATAATAATGAAAACAAATGTGCTTTGACAAAATATGTTTTCTTTCATGCTATTAATGTTGATTTCATCTCATCCTGAGTCCGTGAATGAAGTAGTTTTAAATAATCCTTACCAGAACTAAGTAGCAAGTAGCAAGTAGCTATTCTCCTATCCAAGGCAGCCTCAAAAGATGTAAAATCTTCAAAAGATAGTTATCCACAACCTTTGTGGGAAGTTAGGGTCCTGCATGGCTTGGAACAGAAAAAGTAGGAGCCTGTTAGAGATCAGCAGAAGAAAATGGAAACATCATGCTAATATTATCTTCTGTTGATTCAAGGACAGATGGGTTCAACTCCCAGTGGGGAAAGTCCCTTAAATCTCACTCATAAAGTCACTCTGAATCTTAAACTGAAATTGGGCAAGAAAATCACCTTGCTTCCCACGTCCCAAAGGGTAAGGAAGCAGAAGAAGCTAAATTATCCTTAAACTTGTATTTAAAACTTTTTTCTCTTCATTCACATGAAGAAATTTCATCCAGTGTTTTCATGCCTGTCGCTCCAAAGATTCCTAATAGCTAAAAAGCAGTTAACAAGCAATTTTAGAAAATGATTACAAAAAGTGCTGAAGTTAATTTGAGTGAAGATTGTCTTGCAGTCTCCTCTTGAGGACCAACAGTCTGGAGCACTTGTGGGCAATCTCAAGTCCTCTCCTTGCCCAAAGAGGAATTGTGAAGAGCCAGTCTACTCGATGGCTGTTCATTCTGTTGTGGTCATTGGCTCTGCTTTTAGCAGAGCTGTCTTCAGTTTACTATTTCTTCCCCAGAAGTCCCCCACTAACTAATAAGTATCTTGAAACTGCTGGCATTGGCAATTAATGTACAATGTCCTCAGTACTGCAAAATGGTCTTTGAGATTTTGGTGAATAAACCTTTAAAGAAAATTACAAAAGCTGCAATGCTAAACATAGTTTATTACCAGTCTGATATAATTAATGCAAGAAAAGGAAGAATGTGAATGACCCTGAGAAATGATAGTACAACCTCTCTATGAAAATGTATTAAAAATAGATTATTCTCCCAACAGAATGAATGGGAAGAGGTTTAAGGAAAGAAGATGTGAAAGCTACTTGAAACAAGAATAAAAAAAATTACACTAACAGAGTACCACCAAAATATGTGGAGTTATGCTAATAATAAGAGATGCTGTGGATGAAAAAATGCATATTAGAGAAAGACTGCTATTAGAATAAATGCATATTAGAAGATGACAGAAAGATATTGCATAATGTATCTATAGAGAAAAGTTAATAAAGTTAATTGAAGTGTTTAAAGAAAAAAAGGGGAATGTATGAAGCTGTGTATGGACTTATACACACACTTCTTATCCAGAGAAGTGTAGTATGTAAGGATAGAAGAGTATAAATAGATAGAATGATTCAACTATATTTATCTATGCTTCTTTTGCTTTTCTTCCCTTAATTTACACCTTCTTTGTGCATTTTCCATAACATTACTTATTCTGAAAGTTTAATGAGCAGATATTTGTAACTTCCAAGAAAAGGAAAATATTAATTCTGCTTTATAACGCTTGCTATATTAATTACAGGAGAAAAGCTATCTATGGAGGTTTTTTTCTTTTTACATCTATAATTACTGTAGATGGTGACCTAGTAATATCATTTAACTCTTTTTCCTTTAGTACATCTTGCTTCCTTCCCAACCTGCCCACCAAAAAGCAAAACAAAACAACAACAACAACAACAACAACAACAAAAACCCACTATCATGGCTTTCTCCTTAGCAAAGTGGGTGGATTACATATCTCCATTTATCTTGCTCTTCCTTCATTTGTTCACTTACCAAGATGAACACATTAATTAGCTTTATTATGCTTGATAAATTGTTATGTATCAACCGTGTTTTCTTTCCTTTTCCTTTTTCTTCCCTTTAATTTGATGTGACACTGCTTGGGATAAAGGATCTCATTAATGTTATTGTCAAATGGGAAACCAATGCAGCAGAGCAGAGCAAAATGATTAGACAAATTTCTTTTTCTTTTTTTTTAAACAGAATTGCAATTTTGTGATGACAAGGGCCCCTGGGGCAAATAAAACAACCACATTATCTTAAATGGGGTTGCAGGGTCTGCGCAAATGACCTCACTGCTGTATTTGCAGCTGTCCTGCTTCCCTTAATGACCACTTATCTGTTCCTCCCTGCTGGAGAGAAAGAGCATCACTCTCTCTCCAAAGATGACAAGTTAAATGAATCAGTTTCCATTTTCTTTCTTAATCTGGCTGCTGTGAACATAACTCTGGACCACCCTGATGGATAGCGGAATTAGATACATTCTGATATTGGCTTGACTTATGCTTCTTCCAGATGCCAATGTTTCTTACCTCCAGCACAAGCTACTTAGCAACAAGTCGCCCAGCATCCCCAGGTAAGCAAGCAAAATAATTCCCAATGCATACAAAACAGGTAACTGTCCCTTATTTATTGATTTGTGGCAGTAGTTATAGAAACCCCAACACAAAGCTCACAGTCTGATGCACAGCATGCAATTAAACCATTTGAAATTCAGTCCCCATAAAAAGAGAGAAGGAGAGAAAGCATGCTTATAAGTAAGACTGGGAGAAAACACTTTTTTCTTACTCCTGTTCAAAGAGTGCAGGAGTATTGTTCTGTTGGGAGGGTTTCTCCTCAATCTGGCTGGGGCAAAACCCCTCCCTTTATAAGCTTTTGCTGGCTGACTGCCTGCCAATTTTTGATGGGAAATGCTGAAGCAGACCAGAGCAATGACGTGAAGAAAGTAGTGACATATGTTCATCCAGCAACTTCTGCTTTGTGGGTAAATCTGTTGTTGTTTAAGTTTGACATCTCAAAGTAGTAGTACATGACTGCTAGAATTCTATGATATGGTCATATGAGGTCTACAGGGCAATGGGAAAAAAAAATCTGGTGATCCCATGCAGACACAGGCTGTCAGCTGCAAAGTCCTTTAAACACACAAATGCTGTAAAATATTTTACTCTTTTTAAAAAATATAAAAAGAGGATGCACAAAGCCTTCTTTATCGCTGGTGTAGCATTATTCCCTAAAAGTCATTGAAATGTAGCAATATTGGTTATTAAACACTTAAGGAAAAGCCCAGCATATTTTTTGATCACCTTCTATGGCATCATGTCATTGCAAGGTTTTCAGAAAATGCAAGTGGTGAAAACCTGTGGAGATAGGTTGGCGTGAGATTCTTGAGTTTGGTGAAAAGAAGAGAGGTTGGTGTGAGATTCTTGAGTTTGGTGAAAAGAAGAGAGAGCAAGAAAAATAATGTAAGGTATTCATGATGGTTGAGAATTTTTTTGTGGAGGGGGAGATATCCCTTCTCCTGATTTTAAAAGGGGGTCCTACTAACCCTTTACTGCCCCATGAAAACTGAATTAAACAATTTAAAATTCAGTCCCCATAAAAAAGAGAAATCTAGAATAGAATAGAATAGAATAGAATAGAATAGAATAGAATAGAATAGAATAGAATAGAATAGAATAGAATATTGGCCTAGTGTGATTGAACACAAAAGGAGTTTGTCTTTCCTTATACTCTATATAACATAAATATGATGTTATATTTATATAATTATATAAAAGTTTATAGTCACAGATTTATTATAGAATATTATGGAATGAAATAATTGAACAGACTTTGGAAATTTAACAAGGCATAAATTTGTTCTTGTGGTTGTAGTTGTTATTATTGCTATTTCCTAATCTGATTCTTTAGCACACCAATGTTGTGTTTTGTGCTTTGACCCCACACCAGATTTTTGCAGTTTCTTAGAATGTGCAGTGTAATTAATGAGCACCTTAATATCCCAAAAATGTATGGAAAATCTGTATCTGTGTGTGCAGCTATCCCTTATATTATAATACATAAAGGTGTTTCTACAAGGGAAAACAATGCTTTTATTTTAAGCCTATTATATACTTTTAAATCTGTTAGCAAGTATTTCTCTATAACAGCATCTACCATGTTAATCAATGGCTTAGTTGAATACCCTTAGGTAAAAAACAGTTACAGGACTGTTTCAAATTTCAGCTAGAGAACGAAGAGAAGGACGAGGGGGGACATGATAGCAGTGTTCCAATATCTCAGGGGTTGCCACAAAGAAGAGGGAGTCAAACTATTCTCCAAGGCACCTGAAGGCAGGACGAGAAACAACGGATGGAAACTGATCAAGGAGAGAAGCAACTTAGAACTAAGGAGAAACTTCCTGACAGTTAGAACAATTAACCAGTGGAACAACCTGCCTCCAGAAGCGGTGAATGCTCCAACACTGGAAGTTTTTAAGAAGAGACTGGACAGCCATTTGTCCGAAATGGTATAGGGTTTCCTGCCTGAGCAGGGGGTTGAACTCGATGACCTCCAAGGTCCCTTCCAACTTTATTATTATTATTATTATTATTATTATTATTATTATTATTATTATTATTATTATTATTATTATTATTATTATTATTATTATTATTATTATTATTATTATTATTATTATTATGGTCTTACATTTCTTTCAGCCTAACCAGTGCTTTCTTTGTAAAAAAAAAAAAAAGTGCCGGAACTCACACATGTCATACAACTCGCCTTGCCTACCCTACAAGGTTCCATCCAAAAAAGGTGCCGGAACTCCATTCTATGACAAAAAAAAGCCCTAAGCCTAACCATGAGAAAAGAAAGTTGTATCACTGAACAATTTAAACAGAATGAATAGAAATAAGGTGAATCATGACCTTTCTGTTGAAGAAGAGTTAGGGTTAGGGTAACTTCTGGAGGCAATCCATTCCATTGATTAATTGTTCTAACTGTCAAGAAATTTCTCCTTAGTTCTAAGTTGGATCTCTCTTTGATATGTTTCCATCCATTACTTCTTGTCCTGCGCTCAGGTGCTTTGGAGAATAGGTTGTCCCTATCTTCTTTGTGACAGCCTCTCAAATGATGGAAGACTGCTACCATGTCACCCTTGCCCTTCTCTTCATTAGACTAGTGATTAGACTGTTCCTGCAACCGTTCATCATATATTTTAGCCACCAGACCCCTAATCATCTTTGTTGTTCTTCTCTGCATTCTTTCTAGATTCTGCATAAACTCTTAGTTTCTAGAGTTAATATGTCCTCTATGCTAATGTTTATAGCTTCTTTCTCTAATGTTCAGTTCTTCAGGAAGCATACTGCTTATGCCACTACCTATGCTATTTTTAAGAAAGGTGACTTACTAGTATACTGTAAGTGTACAACGGACATATCAGTGCAACAACTACTCAGTATTTTCTTATCATTAGCAAAAAACATAACCAAGTCTGTGCATCAAAGTTATCTCATTAAAAATAATAGGAAAAATATATTTGATCTGGTTACGAGAGTTATGCTATTTTAAGCCACCTTAGGCCATATGTATCACTTTTAAGCAATTAGTCCATATTTTCTAGCATAGTTAATGTACACCCACCTAATGCAGCTGAAATAAAATAAGTATTCCCTACAACCAGGGGTAATCATAAGGTACAGTAAAATAAAAATAAAAGTAGTGGCTATGATGCTATGACTGAAGTTCCACCAATTTTTTTATGTGCATCTGAAGGGATGCTAAAAGTCAAAAGAACCCTAGTTGCAGTCCAAGTAAAACCCCATTACTGTCTGTGTGTATGTGTTTGTGTGTACAAAACATGTACAAAAAGGGTATGCGTTCAATTGCATGGTCATCTCATGCAACCTCCCTCTTCTCCTCCCCCCCTGCCCCCCATGCTGCTGGAAAGAGATATTCTGTAAAACATCCTGGTAGAGCTTCAATCAGACCACATTTACCTGAAATTTTCTGCTTCTTTATTCTTTTTGGATTGCGAAAAAGCAAAAACAAAATACCACAATGTTACCATTGTCCTATCCCTTAGGCTAGAAGGATAAAGTGACAGAACATTTGTCAATTTCACCTGGTTAAAAAAGACACATATTTCATTGTCTCACTGTTCCATCAATGAACTTGAAAAAAAGAAAATAGCTCCATCGTTTAACTTTTTCATAAGTAAACTTGCTTAAAAATATAGTCTGGCTTCCATTGGTGCCCTTTAAAAAAATGTCAGAGAATATATTAAGCTCATCTAACACCTTCCCTCAATGCAAGGGGAAAAGAGACATTTTCAAATCAACAGGATTTAAACAATAGTGCACATCTGGGTTCCATTGTGCACTATTGTTTTATAGGGGAGACCCATAGAACGCCATGTTGGATTTTGTGGAAGGACAGAAATAGTCAGCACCTTGAATGATACCCAGAAACCTACTGGAACTATTTGAGCCTTTAAGCTCAAGTGAGGGAGCAGAGAGGGGAGGGGAACCTGAGGCATCTCCATTCCATGGAACACCTCTCTGAAGTGAACAAAATATCAATGTATGATGTGACCATCATACATTGGCTCTGTGACCAACAGAGATAGGCCCATAGTTTTCTATAAACTCTTGAACTGTTCCAGGCAAACCAGTTTAGATATTGAATTCCCATAACCACTTATGCCTAGATAAAGTGACATCTTTAGAATGGGGGAGAGAGATCAAAATAGGCAAAATGGCAGTCAAAGCAGTGAAATTCAAACCCCACCCCTCTTTTACATGCATGAAACATTGGATAAAAGTGGTAGAGTTTTGATCATAATGCTGCACCTGCCATTTCCCCTGTTTTGGCTACTGCCTGGTGACACTACAACCTAGAAGTCCCCAACACCAACTCCAATATCAGATCTGTCAGTTGAAACAGAGTTTCCATCAGTGGAAGTCGGTGATCTTATGAATCATAGCTGCATGCGTTCCTGACCTATATTCCCCAACCTAGCTGGACTCAAGTCAACTGCCATCAAGTTGGCTTTTTCATCCATCTGCCCTGGATCCTTTGATATGGGCAACTATGGACCCAAGATTGAGGTGGGTTCTCAACTACCTTAAGTCCTGTTGGAAGCAAATTAGCTTATTTTATTTTATTTATTTCATTTGATTTATATAGCCCACCCATATCATTTTTATGTAATTCTAGGCAGCTTCAGGCAGGTTACAGGATAAAACTGTCTTGGTTGGCTTGATGGATGATTTTTTACTGGGGATCAATAGGTTCACAGGTTCCTCAACCTCACTTTGCAATGTAATATAAATGTACTTAATGTACTTAAAGATGCACACAGGTCTTCAAAGTATTTGGAAGCCATTGTCAACTAGACCCTCCTATTTGTGCAATATACCTAAAAGACTTTTGATCTACTCAAAGTCTGAAGGTAAGGAATGCAAATTGCAAGAGTTTGC
Organism: Protobothrops mucrosquamatus; assembly: GCF_001527695.2. Classification (NCBI taxonomy): domain Eukaryota; kingdom Metazoa; phylum Chordata; class Lepidosauria; order Squamata; family Viperidae; genus Protobothrops; species Protobothrops mucrosquamatus. Next base: position 144,872 of record NW_015386797.1, read on the forward strand.
TTCTAAAATCAACAGGTGGATTAAGATTTGTGGCTGAGGTTGACCAACAGCATCAAACGAGGAATTTTCACGTGCAATACTGAGCAAGTTCTGATCCACAGCAGATTTCTGATTTTTCACTTTTTACGAGCATATCACAATGACATAAGAGTTCTTCTGCCTGGCTTTTGCAAAAGAAGTTTGCTGCCCAGGAAGCATGCATAGTTGTGGTTGTATTACATGGCAACTGCAGGAGTACAAAGGAATATTTTTTCACACATACAGTTGTTATAGCTATCATAGTAGAAGTGCTGTTCCAGTGTGTTGTGGGAAGAACTTGCAAATAGTGTGTGTGTCTGTAAAATCATATAACACTATTCACTATGTTCCCCCCATCAAAAGCTACCATGGCAATTATATAGTTCAGTATACAATTGCTCAGACTGTAGAACAAAAACTCATGGCATACCACATTTAATACAAAACAAGTGGGGGAATATCATTTCAGAATGTAATTGAATCCTCTTTTGTACTGCAGAGGTCATATTTAGACAGTGGTTTGACCTAATTTAAATGAGAATGTTTGTATTCATCTGTATAAAAGTTAGATTGGGGATCATTTATTTATTTATTATTTATTTATTTATTAAATTTATATACCGCCCTATCTCCCTTGCGGGACTCAGGGCGGTGAACAGGCGATACTAAAAACCATGGTAATAAATAGTTTGTTTTAAAATCGAATTAAATAACGGGCCTGTTCTAAAAACACACCCGTAAAAAAACCCCCATTCATCAGCTTTGCCAATTAAGTATTCTATAGATGTGCCAGGTTATCAGTTTATTAACAGTTTATGAGTCCATATTAGTCTCTTACTAATCCTCATCTTTTAAAGTTTGAGAATATACAATGTAGTGTGGCTTGAACAATGTGGAAAACAAATCTTGCTTAAATCAACTAAATTTTCAGCTCCGTGTTCTGTTAGAACAGGGGTGGGCAACTATGGCGACTTTACAACCTGTGAACTTTAATCTCCAGAATTGCTGGGTCAGGAATTCTGTGGAGAATCCACAGATCATAGCATTTGCCATAGTTGCCTATCTCTGTGCTAGAAGCTCACTGAAATAATATATCTTAGTATTGTTTCTTATTGAGGATGAGTTGAAAATTATGATGCTACAAGTTGGACTACTAACCTATTCTTCATAAGTGTTGGTTGTTATGTTTTAATCCAAAAATTATTTAGTGTTATCCTCTATCCATTATTCCAAACTGATATTTACTTCACTGGCAGTTCAGTTGTCACTTTGAACTACATTATACAAGCATTTGTTTACTCCTATGATAAACTACCACATATTCATGTATTATTTTACACTACAACCTCATGTATCAATGGACATTAAGTCATTCTTCTGCCTTATAAATGAAATGTAACCATTTTAATGGCCAACAGGCTGGTCTTGCCTTACTTACATATCAAGATGAATTGTTGGGTAACTAGTGGAGCAGAGGCAGCATTGCAGCTGTCGAGGCCTCAAAGCATTCAAGGTGTTTGGCAGCACATTTTTTTTCAGAGTGGAAGCGGATCCTTCCTCTCAGTGGCCATGAATTTAATGAGTTTTTTTAAAAAAAAATGCAGGTAAACCACACAAGGTTGCTGGGTAGTCCACATGTGCAAATCTGTTCTACAGGGTGCAAAGGGTTACTGCTCTGCCTCAAAGTACTGCCTTCATCCAGGGTGGCTCCTCAATCTGGTTCAAGGTGGATCCTCAACTTGGGAAATAATCCTTCTACTCTGACACCCTTGACTTGAAATATTAGAACAAGCTAGTTCAATTGAGTCAGGCACTTTGCTCTTAGCTGCCATCGAAAAGAAGATCTGAGTTAATCTGGGTCACTGCTTTGAAGAGGTGATTAAAACGGCATCAAATCCAAGGGTCCCCTCAAAGGTCTAAATAAGTTGCTTATCGAACTTGACAACTTTGAGATTTACAGACTTCAGTTCCCAGAATTTCCTAACCAGCATGCTCCCGGGGGATTCTGGGAATTGAAGTCTACATATCTTAAAGTTCCCAAGCCTGAAAAACACAGGTTTAAAGAGAGCTTCTCCTTCCCACCCCATCCCCACCCCAGCTTACTTATATCTTTTGCCTGGACAGGTGCTTTCACTTCCAGATCAAAACCACTTCCTGTTTCATTTTTTAAAGAATGCCCATGGATCCCATTTAGGCCATTGGGCACTTTTCAAAATAACAGTAATTGCAGAGGCTAGTATGTTGCAGCAGACCTACTTGATTATTTCTGTAATTATAACATGAATTTGTTAAAGGCAGGGCACAGCTCCCAGCAAGTTCCAAAATAAATTAGTGGTCCCAACCTCAAACTGTTCACGGCTTTGGAAATTAAGGCCAAATGCCCGGAGGAACACTGGAAAACCATGGGTCACCTGTGCCGATCTTTCTGTTTAGGGGAATGATATGAGAATAGGTATTCATATTCTTCAAATCTGGCACCTCCAATAAGGATTTGGGTTGACCTATCCCAAGACCTCATTAGAATTCTAGAAGAATTCCAGGAGAATGCCATTAACAACAGAAAAAAATGCAATCAAGTCAACTAGACAACATTTCATTAATTCCTTCAAACTGAGGTAAAGTTCTAATTTGTTGAAGGCTTTGTTTATCAAACAAAGGCAGCGAGATGTTCATAGTTTACAACAAGGTCTGCTTCCAGAATGGTGTGATGCCCCACTGATTTTACACAGTAGAATTAGGAACTGGATGAAGCAAAAACACATATCATGTTCTTAAATGGATGGAGATTCGGGTCCAAATCTGGAACTCAGTGTTGTGCCTCATTTCCATATCTAATTAATATGCAAATGCTCTTCAGTTTGTGCCCTCACTTGCACTGTGTAAACAACTTCAAATGGCTGCTTTCTCCTTTTGCTAAAGCAATGCCCCTTGAAACTCAAAGAAAAATTAATAGCAGGTAAGAGATTAAGTTTAATGAAGCATAGATAAAGAGGCCATTTAGTATAAATTGTGAGGGCTTCTCTAATCTTATTCAGTTCCTCAAAGATATATCAATTTGTTTTGTCACTAAAAATTGGATTCTCTCCCACGCCTTCAAAGCCATTGTTCAGATCCTTATAAATTAACAGGGAGAATATCTTTCATTGTTCTTCACCAGATGAATAGAAGCAGGATGAAAGAACATGTGAAATCATCAAGATTGTAGAGCTAGTTTTTTTAAATGAGAAATTGCTTAACAGCACATTTGAATGCTTACCCAATTAAGAGGGTTTCAATGAATGTAATTCATGTTTACTTATATGTGAGTAAACTGAATTCAGTGGCTCTTACTCCCGGATAAATAAATTAATTGTAATTGCATGGAATTTTTGTTTTGTTTTGAATTTGGTTTGGATAATAATTTTATGAAGTAGGCCATTTCTCTGGATGAGATATGGGAGAATTGGCCTGATATTGATTTTGTTAATATTCTTGGCTACATACAGTTGAGATTGATTTAGATTTGTTCTGAATTAAATTTGATCTAAAGATAACTTTTAGTTCTGAAATTTAATCTGGGAACAACAAAAGTTTATATACACCTAGGATTACCAGACATATGACAAAAAGAGAACTTGTCCTCTTTTTGGTCTTCATGTCTTCCATCTGGAAGACATAAACTTAAAATTGAATACTGTTCAGCTTTTTAAGTAGCTTGCTTTTTTTCTTCTTCTTTTCACAATTGTAGTCATTCAAATGTTCATGTATTGTGACTTTGTAAATTGCTTCTTTCATCGGTGGATTTCCCTGCATCTCTCAACCTAGGTTTCCATGATTCAAGTTATTTCCTGATTCCAGCAATCAGTTTTAATCCAGTATCTTCAACTCTATGGTCACTCTAGTCTGTAGATCACATGACTCATCATATTTTTTACAGCGAAATTTGAAGAACACATTGTCGCTATATTATCACTAACATATGTTCTTGAAAATAAGGATTTGCTGGAAAAATATAGCGACTGGGGGAAAAAAACAGTCTTTCGGAAGTTGAAAAGGTAATTTCACATACATGTAGGCCCAAGTACATTTCTTTTGCAGTTTGTTTATTATCATTTTTGTTGCGGATTCCAAGAAAGCTAAATAGTGTGGTTTCCTTCCTCCCCTCCACCAATCTGATCTCCCTTCCAATTGTCCATGTTCTCCTTTGCCTGTTCAGATATCTGGTACCCTTATACTCACCAAACATATACTCTAGATCAGGGGTCTTCAACCTTGGGTCCTCAAGCTTTGCTGGCTGAGGAATTCTGGGAGTTGAAGTCCACAAGTCTTAAAGTTGCCAAGGTTGAGGACCCCTGCTCTAGATGCTAAGCAAAATCCCAAATCTTCCTTCTTCGTGCATGCCAAAGCCATAAGGGGCTTAATTTTTAATTTGCTTTACATTTTATTAATAAATGGGTCAATTAGTTCAACATTCCTAGGCCCAGACCTCTAGACCCACTGCTTGTTAGCTGTTAAAGCACCATGCAACTGCCCAACTTTGATCCACGCAACCCACTTTCTGATGCTTTGCCTTTCGAGAAAATTGGAAAAGTACGGTCCTCAAAGAGATAATCTCAGAATTTTTCTGTACAGAGTCTTCAAGCATAGAGTGAGGGAGAACAAAACAAGAGTGAACCTTGCACATTCACAGGCAAGAGAACAAAGCTTTCTTTAGTTCCCCCATCTTTATACAGTGAAGTTTGTTTATTTAGACAAGTTGCAGCATATTTTGCTCCACAGAACATAATTACACTTGCATGCTTAAAATTACATAGTTCCTTCCTTCCTCCCTTCCTCCCTTCCTTCCTTCCTTCCTTCCTTCCTTCCTTCCTCCCTCCCTCCCTCCCTCCCTCCCTCCCTCCTGTAGCTTATTTTAGAAAATATTTTATGTATTGTTTGGTTCAAGGAATACAACTTTGTAAAATCCTTTGTGTTAACTGGGCCATTACATTAAAATTATAAACACGATAATTTGTCATATGCTGCTTATAATTGCACAAGGTTTGTTGTTGTTTTTTTAACATCCCCGTGGTATACGAACGAAATGAATAACCCAACCCACTTGTTGGAGAAAGCTTAAGCCTTTTAGTCCTCCTTGTCTTTCTTCTTTTATGGCTTCCCTTCTTTTATTTCCTTTTCAGTCTTTCTCTTCTCTTTTTCCCTCTCCCCCACCCCCCTCTCCTTCTTTTTTGTTCCTGGAACATTCTGTTTCTTTTACGAGCTAACAAGTTTGATGTGGCCCTGTGTCTCCTTCCCTTCCAGGCTTGCAGCTGTTTTGGCAACAGAAGAAAAAAAAAATCTCCATAACAAATCAAATAAAAGCCCATTCTATAAAGAGGAATTGAAAACAGCAGGCCTCAAAGTGGTCTGCACATGAGATGCCTTGTTCTGGCTTTCAACGCAACTCAAATCAAAAATGCATTATCATAATCTGAAACAGCTCACTGCTAACACAAGACAGATGGTGGGTAATAACCCATGCATCATTAATAAATAAATTCCAGCATTAAAGGCTTTACCAAATATGACAACATTATCTGGGCAAAATGACTGGCCCACTCCCACCCCGACATCATTCTGCTACGTTGTGGGTCTCTTCTATCCTCCCACATCTTTCTTTTCTTCTTCTTAAGTCTCTGTGCTTTGAAGGAAGCTAATAAGGCTCTTTTTCCCCCCTTTAACCAGATGAAAACCATCTCAGTATATAAGACAGTTTTGAAGCTCCAGAAGGGAAAAATAAGATTGCTGCCAAACTGTAATAGATCCCATGCACTTCCTTTGGATCAGCAAATGGCAAAACTTTACACTGCCCTTCATTGCTTCTTTCTGGTACAGTACTTTGCTATTGTCATTTTCAGCTCCGTATTTTAAATAACAGTTTTGGCATCATGGTGGCCACAAAGCTGAAAGAGAAAAATGGAATTTCTCAGCTTTTCTTCAGGAGATTCTGCCATCTATTGTATCATTGCCTATGTATCTTGTATCTTGTCCACAATGTTAACTTCATATCATTGCTCTAATCCCAAGAGTCCTAGGAGAAGTTGCACAGTTACCATAGGGATTCAACCTTGTATTTTTTTTAAAGAAAAAAAAAACTTCCATGACCCATCACAAACTCTTTTAAGAGTCAGAAGTATTACAAATAAAGGTTAAAGTTCATCAAGTTCATAATAAGAAAAAAAAAGAGAAGACGCTTCCATACTACCCAAGAAATCCCTGAGAAATGAATTGAAGCTGGTTCTTCTGGAGTTTCAAAACACAGTGAACCTGCAGGAGCCAATCATTGCTCCATTCAGTGGGTTAATAGGAGGGTGAAAAGAATGGCATTCAATCAGTGCTTTGTTCTCCAGCTACATTTTTATTTCATGTTGGGTGCATTTGTCTGGGGATTTGCAAAAAAACTCAGAAGTGGTTGCCATAAGAAAGAGCTGCATAGCTGCCCAAACTCAATACCCATTATTCTGGTGAAATGATAGCATCTTGGCCTGATTGTTTTGGCAGTTTAACTTCTATCAAGAAGGGAGGAGATGATTATGAGCCCAGGAATCAGAGAACAAGAGTTTCTACCTATGGGAAACTTTCAAATGGAAAGTTCGTTTTGGTATGATTTCAGATGCATTGTACTGGACCTGGAAATAAATCATCTCATTTGCTCAAATCAAACAACATCATGAGTCCACACAAGGCAGATCCACACTTCCCACTTGCCCCAATGCCAGCATGTCCTACCAATCATTTTTCAGGAGCAGGGATGCACAACATCACCCCCTATCCATCCAAAACCCAAAGAGCAAAGAAGCTTTGACTGTGTATTTCAGGAAACAACACATCTCCTTCATTCATTGGATAGTGATAAGCATGGACATTCTCTCCTGAGTTTCTAGGTTGTCTGAACCATCCTGAAGGAATGGATTAACTTTAACTGTTTGTCTGGTTAACCCTTCGCCTCTTCCCTCCCCTCCCCTCCCTTTTGTAATTATAGAAATGGCTCAAAATGCTGTAAGATGTAAAGCAAAAGGTTGATGTTGTATTATTTTTGTAATCTACTATACCAAAGAAAGTCATTACTTTGTACTTGTTTCATTGCATTTTTCTCTTTTTCTAATTTCTACATTTTTACGTTATAATGAAACTTAATTAAAAAGATACAGCCTATATAATGAAACTATATAAAAAGATACAGCCTTTGGCTATTAAGATGGTTTGTTCCTGTTAAAATATTTTAATGCAGCCAGAAGTTACCTGCAACAAAAAAAAAATGTCTTCTTTGCATTCCTTCTTTTTTTTCTCTCTCATTCATCCTCTCTTCTTACAAAGAGGTACCTGGCTGACCTTGGCTGATGAAGAAAAGCCACGCAGGATCAGACTGACTACTACCAAGGTAGAATGAAAGCAACATGGCCATCTGCCAAGAAAACAACATAGTCATCTCTGTGAAAGAACCAGGAGTAGACTTTGACTGACAGGAAACTCTACATCTCAAAGGCAGGTATTATTTCATTTGTGCGTTAAGGAATGCGTTTTTGTTTTCTACTCAAAGTAGCCTTATATTGTTTTGCTAATCCTGAAGTGGATTTTCTATTCATAGTAGATACTGGCATGTAGAAAATTTAGAAACACAGCCATAAAATATGGAATTTTCCCAAGCATATTCTGTCATTTAAAGATGCTATTGTGACCATTTCTGTCACAGAACAATCCTTGGCTATTTGTAAAGGACCAATATTCCAGATTTATGCATTCTCTTAACATGTGGCCCTTCCTTTTTCATGAGTTTATAAACTTCTGGGTGCTCTTGACAGAAAATGATTGAGTTATAGCTGGATACAAAATGAACTTGTGCTCACCAAAGTCAATTTTTACAGATACAATGGAGACAGATCTCGTCACCGGATGGTTTGCTTTTCTCCCTCATCCCTTTCTTGCAGTGAAAAATTAATATTGGGAGGTGGAAAAATGTAAGTTGAGTCTTTTATTATCCAATGTGAGCGGTAGGAAAAATCCAGTCAGTCCAACTTCTTGGATCTGGATCAAATTTCCTTTCTATGCTATTTTATACAGAGATTATTCTTCCTGCTAGAAAAGGCCTGGCTGTTCCAAGCACCACCAGCTGTGTTCCTTGCATGCCTCAAGTCTAAAAAAGCTTGTCAAAGGAGGCAGAAAAAGAGTGGGCTGGAGCTGACACTGAACCTTTTCAAGTCATTCTCATTCTGTGAAGATTTAAAGGACATTGAAGACGTTGTGTAATGGATTTGCAAAGCATGAGCCGAGTCACTGCACTCTGATCAATGTGTGCAACAAGGATCAGTGATCTTGGCATCCATCATCTGTTTGTTTCTACCAGAGAGGGAAGACTTGGACTATGAAGGCCAGAATTATTGTTAAAAGGGAAGTCGCTGCTTGGTTAACCCTGTAGAACCACATGGCCAGAAAGGCTTTCTCAAGAAAATGCTTAGAGATACATGCTACTTTGCTCCATTTCAAAGAAGTGGAGGATGTCTGAATAGCAACAAATAGTTCTTACTTGAGGCTCCTGGGGTTCCTGCATCCTCAAAACTCTTGCTTGTTTCCAGGGCATGATGCACCTTGAAAGAGGGGTGAGGCTTTACTCATGCACTCATCACTACCATCTTGATGTTTTTGATACATGCCCCAGCTCTGGTCTTGATGTGCCTGATTGCTCTTTGGTGAAACAAGACAAAGGCATAGAATAAGAGAGAACCAGAGGGACAAATGACATGTATTCTTTAGACCAACAAACTTCATCTCTCTGGAATCATCAGAGAGATTAGGATTAATTAATTAATTAGTTAATTAGTATAATCAGAGAGATTGGGATGGAAACTAATCAAGGGGAGAATTAAGGAGAAACTTCCTAACAGTGGGAACAATTAACCAGTGGAACAGCTTGCCTTCAGAAGTTGTAGGTACATCATCACTGGAGATTTTTAAGAAGAGACTGGACAGTTACTTGTCTGAAATGGTATAGGTTCTCCTGCTTGAGCGGGGGGGGGGGGGTTGAACTAGAAGACTTCCAAGGTCCCTTCCAGCCTATTCTGATTGATTGATTGATTGATTGATTGAGAGCTCGTCTGATACAGATGGTCTTTGACTTACAACCACAATTGGGATCAGACTTTCCACTGCTAAGCAAGGCAGTTGTTAAATGAGTCATACTTGATTTTATGACCTTTTTTGCCATAGTTGTTAAGCGAATCACTGCAGCTGTTAAAAAAATGCATGGTTGTTAAACAAAACTAGTTTCCCCCAGTGATTTTGCTGGCTGAAAAGGTTGTGAATGGTGACCACATAACTCTGGGATGGCATCAAAGAACTCAATTCTGTAGTGTAGTGGTTCTTGGGATTATATGCTGCCCAATTATAGCTTCTGCTTAAGCGTCCTCAGAGTCAGAGTTCACGAAAGGTGAGTGTGTGTTTGCATAAAGTGTGCTTAGCTGCAGAATGCTCTGGGGTACATTCATATAATTTCTCCAAGATGATTACTGAGCTGTTGACCAGTTGACCTATTGAAAACTATGTGGCAGCAAAGAAATAAAGTTTTTCCTTTCTTGGCTGCTATCCACTGTTTGTCAGATTTATGCAGCTAAGATGAAGCTACTGGATAAGTGCTGTTGAGCAGCTGGAGTCTGACTTTACTGAGTCTTGTGTCACATGACAGAATACATGCAGTTCTTACTGTTGCATAGAAGGATGGGAAGGGAAAGTATGGCTACATGTTTAACCTACAAGATACACACACACACACACACACACACACACACACACACACCAAGTATCATCAATAAGGGAAGGCCGCTTGTTGGAAGTAGTTAACAGGATAAGAAGAAGACCTCACCCTCCCCATGCCACCCATCCCTTTGATGTTAGTTCTTATGTAACTCTTTCTAATTTTAACTCTTTTTATATTTATGTCTTTATTATCTGTAAGCTGCCCAGAGTCACCTCAGCGGTGAGATGTGTGGCCTCTAAATTTAATAAATAAATAAATAAAGAATAGAAAAATCTGTTTAAAAGAACAGTCTGTAAGGTATTGCTCTTTTCATTTCTTGCCAGTTGTTTTTACCTGTCTCATCCAATCCAACGGGAGGGGCAAGATTGTTAGCTAACAAGGCTCCAGAGGACAGCCTTTTCTGTCATGGTACCCACCAACATCCTCTCTCCAGAGATCAGATGGACTGGGTCCCTGCTGGCCTTCCATAAGGCCTTAAAGACCTGGCTTTGTGCCCAAACCTGGTGTCCCAGCTGTGGGATGGAACCCATTGCTTGCTTATGCAGAGTGATTGTAACATTGTATTATCCCTCCCCCCCACCCCGGCTGCTATGATTT